>NC_136544.1:3855563-4070563 GCF_910591455.1 Pholis gunnellus | reverse complement strand
AAGTCGATCGCATAAATTCTCTAGGAGGAGTTCGTTGAAGTACGAAGGCTGCAAAATGGAAAATGTGCCAAAAAACACAACTTTGCGGGTTTATTGTAGCGCCCCCTATTGGTTGAATGCAACAAAAATCTCAGGGTATGTTACGGTATGCGATGTGCACATATGCTGAAAGTTTCGTGAATTTTCGACAATGGGTTGAGAAGTTATGTGAATTGATATTAAGCCACGCCCCTAAGAAGTTCATTGGTCCATATCTTTTCAACGCAAATAGATATCAAAAAGCTTTTGATAAATCTGAGTGATCTACATCCAATAATGATCCACAGCAATTTTGGTAGCAATCGGAGCCAGCGTGTGGGAGGAGTTCGCAAAGATGTGTTTTACACTAAATTCAAGATGGCGGAAAATTTTCCTAGGCGCGGTTTCGGGGTCTGAGAGGCTTTTTTTTAGATCTAGTGGATTAGGACATGTGTGTTGATTTTCAAGTCAATCGGACAAACTGGCCGAGGGGCGTGGCCGGACCGCCTTGTAGGGGGCGCTAGAGAGCCATTTTTTTACACACAAGTATGCAACCTTGCGCAGCAGAGTTTCTCCACCAGATCTGAGAGGTGTGCAAATTTGGTGAGTTTTCATTCATGGCAAGTGCCCCTACGAGCTCATTCCCTACAAAAATAAGAATCATAATAAGAATACCCCTTAGAAACTCAATAGGGCCTTCGCCGGCCCGACGTTGTCGGCGGCTCGGGCCCTAATAATAATACATATTTCATACAAGAAATGCAGCACAAAGTGTTGAAAGGAAATAGACATGGAACAAAAAAACTGGAAAAATAAGATAGACGGTAAAACACTCTTGCTAAAATAAGATAAATTATATGAAATAGAATATATGGAATGCATAACATCAAATGGAAAATAAAAACCCACTGAATACTAATAATAATATTAAAAGCACTGCCCATATTTGCATCATGCACAAATACATGAATTAACACTGCCGCAGCATCAAAAGGTTTCCATTCTTCTTCTACTGTGTTTTCCTTTTTCTACATCCGTGGTGGAGATTTGAAATTAAAAAAAAGAAAACTTTTAAGTATTTTGCCTCAAGTGCACTCTCTACCAATTACCAACAAATGATGAGCCTCCACACACACACACATATGTGCTTCCTTGTGTCCGTGTGTCCAGGATCGAGGTGAACGACCTCATAGTGGAGGTTGATGGGACCAGCCTGGTCGGCGTCACTCAGAGCCTCGCGGCCTCTGTCCTCCGCAACACCACCGGCACCGTCAGGTCTGACACACACTCTCTGTCTCTGTCTGTCCTGCACACACACACACACACTTTGTTTACAGCGGGTGCTGATTCTTGTTTTGCTGTTTATTTTGGGGGATTTTGAAACAGTTTTTTGTTTTTGATTTTGCAGATTTGTGATATAAATTGCATATTTTTTAGGTGTTTTGGTTGGTACATGCTAAAATTCTCAGGTTCGTGCTAGATGTTTTTTTGCAGTTGGAATGATTGATCCATTTTATGTTCTATGCATTTTTGCGTGTTTGAATTTGTCATATTAATCATCGTGAGATCATGAACTTGACGGGTGGGATATGGATTATTTTTCCTTTTCTTTTTCTCCCAGGTTCATGATTGGTCGAGAGAAGCCGGGCGAGCAGAGCGAGGTGGCTCAGCTGATCCAGCAGACTCTGGAGCAAGAGAAGTGGCAGCGGGAGATGATGGAGCAGAGATACAAACAGTACATGGACGACGACGAGGAGGTAACGCGCTCAGACCGAGCGAGCGCTTTTGTGGAGCCGCGTTCGTTAACTCGGAACATCTGTGGCTAATGCTGCTTCGTTAGCTTACAAGCCTGCGTTAGCTGCAGGCAATCAAGAGTGAGGTGAAGAGGGGAGAAGTGTGTGTGTGTGTGTGTGTGTGTGCGTGTGTGTGTGTGTGTGTGTGTGTGTGTGTGTGACAAAATGTCGGTCTGTGTGCCACCACGTGGCTGGCACGTTTCAAACTCAGTTCAGCTTCTCCACCTTGTGGTCAGAGATTTGTGGACACTTCAGTAGGACGAACAAATCATAATGAACCCAATGTGTTTAATTATACCAGTCACATTCATCCGTAACACTGGGGTCAAATGGGGCTGAATGTAAACTGTCTTTGTATTTACAGCGTGACTAGACGGTGAAATAGGTTGTCCAGTGCGATCAAACTCATGACTGAAAATTTCCCGTCATCGCTCATCACCGGGGACGTAACTGAGGCTGTCAACGTCACAAAATGTAGCGGTTTATAATGACTTAAAAAGAGGAGTTCATATTCTACGGTTACACACTTACTGAACATTTTGGGCCTGATTCTACTTTCTTTTCAGCAAGCTTTGCTAAACACACTGAATTTAAATGAAAGCGATGTCTCGCCAGAACCGCACACTTGACGCCAGACCGTAATGCGTCGAGGTAAAAATTACCGCAAATCTGACTCGACAGCCACAGAGAGCGAGGACATCATTGTAGACAGTGGCAACGTGCTCCGGTTCGAGGCCTCGTGATAAAAAGTCAGTCAGCTCGTCTTTGTGTCAGAATAGAGAAGTGGAACCAGAGCTAGAGATGCAGTGAGGTCATTACGTCAAAACATTGACTGTGAAGCGAATTTACTTTGCAATGCAGAGGAGGAGAAGACGATGTGGAACTTTTTAGTGGACATTCACAAGCAGGGAATGCATTCTCTCACTTAATTTGTCATTTAAAAAGGCTCCAGTTGTTATCTATACCCTAATTTTATGACACATACTCCTCCAAATTAAATTATACAGCAACTTCTGAGGAGCGAAAGGAATGGAAGTGGGAGTTTTGGACTGTTTTGGTTCACTGTGATCTGCAAGTAACATTTTAGAGAAATTGTTTTGTTACATTTCGGGAAACGCTTGTTAGCTTTCGTGTCTGTACAGTACATTTTAAGCTAACGCCAGAGGCTTAGCTTAGCATAAAAGACTGGAAACATAGAAGAACTGCTAGCCTGGCTCTTTCCAAAGGTAACTAAATGTGCCTACCAGCACCTCTAAAGCTCATTAAGCAGCTTTAACCCCGTATAAAATCACAACTTGCCATCTACATTTCCTATTTATTTTTATTTTTTAAGCTTAGCTAACCAGCTGGTAGCGTTAGCTTCATATTAGCCGAGTGGTATCAATCTTCTCGTCCAACTTTTGGCAACAAAACAAGTGAGCGCATTGACGAACGTTGTGTTTTTCTTTTCATCTTTCCCCGTCTCTTTTCTGGCGACCTGCAGACGGGTGAATACGCGACGGACGAGGAGGAGGAGATGAGTCCGGTGTTTCCAAACTCCATTGAGGTTTTCGACCTGGCCGAGAACCAGGACACGCTGTCTCCTGTGGAGCTGGACCCCGAGAAGCTAGCCCACAAATTCAAGGAGGTGCGCGTGATTTTGATTGTTTGGATGCTGAATTTAATCATTTTATTGATTCATTTCACTCATAGTTTATCTGTTCTCCAATTTGATCATGCTTTTGTGTTTGTTTTTATTCTCTGTCTGTAGCTCCAGATTAAACACGCAGTAACTCAGGCGGAGATCCAGCTGCTGAAGAGGAAGGTGAGAATTTTCAGTCTCTTCTCATTATGCAGAAACGAAATACAGTGCAACATCCAGCATATCTAGCATAACAACGCCAGAACCTTAACTGACCCACGCACCACCTCTTCCTCCCACATTCCCACCTCCTTTACCTCCAGCTGGCTCATTCGGAGCAGGATAAGTTGCGTTGGCGGATGGAGCGCGCTCAGTTGGAGCAAAACATCCGGGACAGTAAAGAGAGGATGGAGAAGCTGGAGGGCTACTGGATGGAGGCACAGTCGCTGTGTAAGGTAATTCAAGAGAGAACGAACATGAGAAGCAAGGAGGAAGCCATCAGTCATGAATGGATGAAATATATTTTTTCATTTAAGCCTCATGCATCACTTGGGATATTTTTGGCCCCCTTTTTACTAATTTTGAAAGTCAACTACAGCTCCTCTAATAAATAAATAAATAAACAAACAGTGTAGCCAAAAAACAGACACTCAATCCCTTAAAGGACAAACATGTCCTTAATAAAAAATTATATTCAATCAGGCTTTTAATCGAAACCCATGCCTTCTAAATTATAGTTTTCACTATTTTCCACCAGATTGAGTCATTTTCATGTTTCTAATATTAAGATTTAATTTTATGGCAGTTTTTTGACACATTTTTGTCCTCGCAAGACACCAGAGGAACTTATTTTAAAGGAATGCACAAGGTTTGACAGCTCAAATGACTAATGTGTTATAATTTATATATTTAAAAACGTTTTTATTTATATTTACTTACTGTGTGTGTGGTTTTGTGTCTTCAGGCGGTGGACGAACACCTGAAGGAAACCCAGGCTCAGTACCAAACCCTAGAGAGGAAATACAGCAAAGCCAAGAGACTGATTAAAGAGTACCAGCAGAAGTAAGGAAGCAGAAATGCATTCAAGGTTTGAGAGAAGGAGTAAAAGAACCCAAAGCCTTAATGTGTGTGTGTGTGTGTTGTAGGGAGATCGAGTACCTGAAGAAGGAGACGGCTCAGCGTCGGGCACAAGAAGATACCGAGGCAACACACAAAGAGGAGTCGGACAACTTGCAGGAAAAGGTTTGTTAAAGAGTCACCTGTGTCAGCTCCTCCCTCAGAAAACACTACCTCGGTCATGTTTTCTATTTTTAGTCTTGGTTATATTTCCATTTTTACAAGTAAAAGGTCCCAATCCACTCCTTTTTATTGATTCGGTTGCATCGCATATCCAGCTTTTATTAAAGTAACCAAAGAGCCTATCCTTACAGTCAATGCTATTGATTGTTAAATTCACCTCAAAGCGGAGAAGCAGCCACCATCGTTGGTGTTTTTAAGCCTCCACACCGGCGACAGCTTTGGGCGAAGGCGTTACATTTTGGGGGTTGTCCGTCCATTCTCGTGAAAGAACGCCTTTTCTTCAATTGTGGCATAATGTCCACCTGAACTCGAGGATGAACTGATCAGATTTCGGTGGCAAAAATAAACAAAAAAAAGTTTTTGGCCATAGCTCAAGAATTAATTATGCTAATTAGTTATTTGGGGGAGTCTTTTGGGGATTTTTTTTGATTGTGGATGCAAACTGCAACATGACCGGTTCGTCGGAGGCGTACAAACGTGGGGCGGTGACTCTAGTTTCTGATTGCGGTGACTTTCTGTGGATGTTCGGAGCTGTACGACTTTACCGGCCGTAGTTACCATGATCCGAACAGAAATCAGCAGGAGGCAAATCCGTGCAGAACTTTAGATTTTGGGTGAGTTGTTCTCATGAGTTTAAATTGTAGTACTAACTATTCGGTTGCGATACGGTTCGTGGTTTTGTTTTAAGCTAACGTTAGCACTCATTCGGTGATTGCCCAGCAGCAATAATAAAAGAAGAAGCAGCAGCAGCATCACCTCTGTCTGATCAGAGCCTTGTCCTCCACTATGTTGTTGTTTTTCACAGATTAGCGACTTGGAGACCAAAGTGGATGCCCTGAAGACCCCCAGCCCCTCCTAGACTGCTACTACGTCCTCCCTCCCGTCTGTGACCGGAAGAGGAGGAGCTCTGCCTTCATTCTGATCCGGGCTGTCATTTTATTCCAATCAACCATTTGCTGCACGGACAGGTAGCGGGGTGGGGGAGGGGGTGTTGGGGGGGGGGGGGGGACTAACAGGGATGACACTTGTAAAAGAGAGGACGAGGAGGGAAGACGCAACCTCTCATCTGACATCTGCCGGCAGCTCAGCGCTCCCGTCAGCCAATCCCTGAACGCTCCCTCTGTGATACCCAGAATCCTCCTCGTGTGTCTTCCCCGGCAACCCCCGGCTCGGCAATCAATGCGGGAAACCACATTCAACAACCCGTGCTTCACGTATTGGACGACCTGCTTCTCCTCTCTTCAAATAAAACCACCGGATTCAAAATTCATTTTACAAAAGCGCTTATTGAACAGGCTCGTCACAAAGTGCTTTTATAGAGTGACACGGGGCACGCGCGCAGAACGCAACGCAACGAGAACGGACAGAGGTCATTGTTGCTGTGCTACTTCTAAACTGAACGGTTGCCGAAACCGTTCCCTTTTCATGTTTTTTGGGGGGGACCGGACTGGATTCTCACGAGGAGGACAAACGTGTTTTCTGTCGCGTGGCGTTGATCACACCAATCCAAAAACGATCACGGAGAAATGGCCACCGCATTTTTAAAAGACAGACTCTGAAGTGGAGCCTCGGCAGTAACACGCAACAACAACAACAACCACAACAACAACTTTGAAAGGAAATAGCCACCACCTGCTGATAGTTAAGTAATAAAAACTACAAAAAAAAGATGGCCGACAAATCTCTGATTAGTGACAAAAACTGCCCGCCCTGGCCTTCTCTTTTCTAGCTCTGCACGCCGTGGAAAGGAATCAGGTGGAGGCGTGCTCTTCAGGTCTGAACTGTGGTGGCAAAAGCGTTTGTATATATTCTATACGTGTATTTAAAAGTGTTTAAAATGGCTTAAAGCAATGAAGTGGGTCTGATAGCCGAGAGTACGGCGAAACGACGAGGAAACGGTTCAGATTCATCTCTTTTTCTATCGACATCGATGGCAAACAGGGTGTGAATAGTCCAACGTGTGCTTCTAGAGCTTCTAATGGTGTTTACTACAGTATCTGTGGGTTTACATGCACACCAACATTCTGTTCACTCACGACAGTCATGTACTAAATTCTTGAGTTGGTGCAGGGTTTTCAGAATTTTCTTTTTTAAACTGAATATGCTATTTTGAATATATTGGTATTGTGAGGCAGTTTTGCGTACAGCTTCCAGTTGCACTCACCTCATAGCTTCATGAGAAACTGAATATTCAGTTCATGGCGGCTATGAACAGCAGGATCACCTGAGGTGCATTTTATCAGTTGTTGAAACATTTCCTGGAGGCGAAACTGCTCTACAAATAATCTCTTTGGTTGAGGTAAACACGAGTGGGTGTAGCCAGAGTGCCAAAACCTTCCGAGCGATACCGGACTTTTGAGAGGATATTAGAGAGTTAAAAAAAATCTGTTCACAATATATCAGACAGTATTTTAAAGAAATACATAACTAAACAAACAAGGATGCTTAAATTTGCTTATTAACGAATATGTAATGTAATATGTACTGAACATTTAACATTAGAAGTTTGTGCTCACTTATGGACAAACTATTTAACAGTAACTCTGTTTCTAAATGACCTCAAACATATTTTTGGCCTTTCTGAACCATCTTCTCTTACTTATCAGTTAAAATTAACCAGTAATACTACGGAAGCAAAGAAAGGCCATAATGATTACATTTTATTTTTTAAAGCAATTGATTACTGAATTGGGAAATTTAAATACTACTGAATTCATAGCAGTTTCTTGTTTTACTAAAAGCAAAAACAAAGGAAGAGTTTGGGTTTACCAACTCCCAAAAAAATCCCAGTGTTTCCCATCCTTACCTGAACGTTTCTGTCTGGGATCATGTGATTGACAGGACGTAACCTGATAGGCCAGAGGTCTGATGGATTCATTTAGGCTCCACTGATTTTTCTTCTGGATGTAACCAACTTTATTTAAAACAAGATTTTTTTAAACTACATTTTATTTGAGTTTTGAGAATATTGATGCAGGTCAGACAGATGGTTTCATATTTGTATATAATATTTCAGTGCTACATATTTAGTGGTATTTAGATTTCAACATAGAGTATTCAGCAGTGGTTACATTTCAAAATTATCTTTTCAGCTGCTTATGAAATTCATAATAATTATGGCCTTTCTTTGCTTCCATATAGGCGAGTATCAGTCAGGCTGTAACCGCTAGTTATCTAAGCTAGCTACTCAGCCTTTCTGATTTTAAAAATCCTGTAACTTTCTATATATGCTGATGTGGCCTACTAAGTCGTTGCCAATTCTATTTTCTATTGATATTTTGATCAGTATTGGTCTTTTCTAATCAGCTTATTAAGCATTGTTATGCGAATTTACGAGGATGGTTTCGCCTCTAAGAAATGTTTGTTGAACTAGATCTTCAGTGTTTTTCAGAAAACTGTGTGCATGTAAACACACTCCACATCTCTTGTATTACGCGAAGAGTAGAGGGTCCCAGTGCCAGTATTATGAACTTAACTTAGTGATATATGCCTGACATAGTTCAAATATGGGTTGAAAACAAAAGTGTTGCTGTGGTCGCTAAAGGTCAGATCATTCTTTCCGGAACCCAAGGACCACTGGAGGTTCAGGTTCAGCTGCATAACAATTTGTTTTATTGATTTTTCATTTTTTTTTTTCAAACAAATCAAATAAGTTGCAAAACGTCGCAGACACACAGGAATGGTATTGCTTTTCAATTTATTTTCTTTGGGTCGCAAAATGTATTCCAGCAGAGATGAGTTTTCAAATTAGCTAATGCTGAATTGTTTTAATTTGTCCGTGGAAATAGCAAATTAAGACATTTATTAAGTCTCTGTTTATCCAATGTGATTATATATTTAACTTTTCTAATTTGACTACTAGCCAGTAGTTGGTGATGACTTTTTTGCTATTCCAAATATGAGGCTCATATTTGCATGTGGATGGCAAAATGGTGCTGAGTAAGACAGTGTTTTAAACGGACAAATAGCGCATTTTGCTGCTCGTTCACCGTGGTGATTATTATGAGTTTGTGTATGTCTTCATCGAGATAATACAGCTTGCTGGCAAGCTCTGATTAGGTTGCATTAATTGAAAACATTGAATCCGATAACTTGATTAGGCTATTTAAGTTCTCGTCAATAATGAATGCAAACCAAATTGTTTTTCATGGTTTCTAGAGAATGAAGTTAGGATGAATTATTTTCCTCTAGCACCATCTTCTGGTCAAACTTTCAATTTGTCAAGTACTTTGGTTTACAAGCAAAACATTCCTATCAACATTGTATTTAGTGCAGATTAGCAAACGTTAGCATGCTAACACACACTAAACCAAGGTAAATGTTACACCTGCTAAACATCGGCATGTCACTGTGAGCATGTTAGCACGTTGACATTAGCATTGAGCCTCAAAGCACCGCCTTGATAGAGCCACTAGTGTGGCTGTAGACTGTAGTCTTGCTGATATTATAAAATATTAAAATAAATATTTTGTTTGTTTGTCATCCTGCAAACACAGAAAAACGTTCACAAACATCCCCCCCCCCCCCCCCCCCCCCACACACACACACACACACACACACACACACACACACACACATTTGTGAACGTTTTACTGTTCGTCACGAAAAAAAATTCTAAACTAATGTTGCACTTCCAAATTGTTAATGGTTGTTCACAGAAGTCCGTCACACTGACAGTTTTGTGTTGTACAGACATGCCTTTTGAAATGAGGTGTTTGCTCTCAAGACTTGTTTTGTGCTGACCAGTTACCGGTCCCTGTTTACTAGCGTCTGAATCTGTACCAGCTCCCGACGTTCACCTCTGACCTCCAGGAAATAATCAGTGTTAGATTTTCAGTGACTCGTGGGAGCAAATAAGCTTGTGTAGTGCTCGACTCATGAACTGTTGTGGAATTATTTAGTCGCAAACAGGAACATGAGAAACATCAACCAACTGACAAAGGTCATTTTTCTGTTTGTAAAGTTGTGTTGCGAGTCCTGTCGAGTCCTGTTGCATTTTTTGTAGTCCAACCAGGAAGTTAGCATCGCACTGGTTCCCTCCACAGAAAGCCAATGGGAATCTTTCGTTAGATTTTGGATATTGCAGTAAGCGTGTTTATGATCTTGCACAGTTTATTCAGCAAGATAATCTTCACAAATCAACATCACTTTTATGGTTTTTGAAGCGTGAATGCAATCGGCAGAAGTGATAAGCTAACGCTACTAAACGAATTACACGTCTCATTTAGCCACTTGTTAGCAACCACATTTTTTAACACACGTAAAAACCTCAAAATTCACGAAATGGTGGTTTACTGACGTATTTTACATCTTAGAACAAAACGTTATAATCTCTTCAATTTGTGTTTGCCACAAAACAACAAACCCCATTCAAAAAAACCCATCAATTTAGAGATGAGGGAACCAGGAAGTGCAAAAACGCTGACTCATTTCCTGGTTTTAGGACCTGGACTCATAAAACGCCCACAACAGTCTGAATGATGCACTGATATCATGATATGAGTATGTTTGAGTTAGACAAGGGGGAGCGAGTATTATAAAGGTTGATGTTTTCATTTAAGACGCCAAGTATTAGTCCAACACATGCAGTATATTTACAATGTAGTCCTGTCGGACGGGAAGCAAAGGGGCTTCGAGAGCATTTTTTTAGAGGAATCAAAATCAGCCATAAGCAACTCACTTTGGGTATTTTTCACTTCTGAAGTATTTTTTTATTACGGTCTCATCTCTTATGTCCAACCAAATGTGAGCTGTGCAGTTGCTGTTTTATCACCAAGTCAGGTCACTTTATTTTGAAAAATCTGAACACAGGAAGCGCTCACCTTGCCTTGTTATGACTCGTTCTCATTAGTTAACGTGCTGCTTTTGCCTTCGTGAAGCCTTTTCGACGTCCGCCCGTCACTCGTGCCCCGTGTTGAAAACAACAACAAAAAAAGTGTTTAAAGAGCGTTTGCCAGTGAGCACGGTAAAAGACTAACTGCCATGTTGGACAGACCGATTGTAGCACCACAGCATTTAAATATCATTACAGATCCACGCCTTCCTCCACGTTCTTTCTTTCCACTGCTTCACGTTTCCCCACCGGTGGCTGAGAGGGTTTAGTGCCTTGCTTAAGGGTTAAGGAGTTGAGAGTGGGGAGCGCACGCCTACCCAAAGCTTGACGCTTGTCAGACCTCAGTGCATTTTGGCGAGTAACGCCAAAATGCCAACGGACCGTTGTACTTTTCTCGCACTTCTAAGTTTGACCTCGACAACTGGCACGTTCGGTCCCGTAACCATCAGCAAACAGTCTTTAAACACTTCACCTGCTCGTAGTGTAAGCTTGTGCTTACGGGATGTTTTAAGAAACTGGGGAGGGGAAAAAAGGTTTAAAAATGCAAAACAAAAGCACTACAAGCTCGTTTTTGTGTGAATTTTCCATCCGCTTTAGTTCCGTTGCACTCCAGCACCCCGAAACTTTTCAGCTTAACTTCAAATACAATGACGAAATTAGAGAGAGGTTTGTTGGACGAATGAGCGCGGTCGGTGTGGGCGGGGCAGTCTGACGGCGCGTGACTCGAACCTCTTGACTGTGTCTCGGGTCCGAAAACAAGATTTCCTTCTCCGCCTGGCTGTTCTGTAGTCGATGTCGCCATGTGTGTCCGAAACAATACCTGTCTGTCAGCATTAAATAAAATAAACATATGTTGAACAAGAAACTAGTTGGTTTAAATCAGCAACGTGCTGCTCTCTTACTTTGTGTGTGTGTGTGTGTGTGTGTTTGTTAATCTAACTTAACTGTCCCGATATTTAGAGAGGAAGAGGAATCTAACGAGTAGTGGAATGTAACCAAGTACTTAAGGTAAGTATACTTTTGACATACTTGTACATACTTTGTATCCAATTTATGCTACAGTATTTTATACTTTTACTACACTATTTTGGAAGTAAATATTGTACTTTTTACATTTATTTTAACACTTATAAGTACTACTTACATTTAAAAAAAAAAAACATGCTTTATGATGTGGTGCAGTACTATACTACTAATCTACCCAGTAGCACTTAAAGCATTTCTAACATTGACTCGAACTACAACATTAAAATAATATTTTATGTATCCGTTAGTGAGAAAAAACGAATATATTCTATAATAATACAACACTTTCTAAGGAGCTGTTCTGTGTAATGAGTACTTTTACTTCTCATTCTTTAAGTACATTTTATACTGTAAGTGTCATTCAGGACTTTTACTAGCAATGCAGTATTTTTTTGAACTATGGTATTTAAACTTTTACTTATTTCAACTCAACTTCTTCCACCACTGTATCTGACTTTACATTCATGTAAAAATACTCCATTACAAGTGAAGGTCCTGCATTCCAGATCCTACTTCAGTAAAAGTAGAGACATAACAGCTAAATGTACTTAAAGGGCCAGTGCGTAGGATTTAGAGGATTTATTGGCAGAAATTGATTTATAATATTCATAACTGTTTTTGTTAGTGTGGTATCACTTGAAACTTTTGTGAATTATGGCATTTTCGTTAGCTTGGAATGGTATCTGCGTAGGATGCAGGTCCTCTTCACGGAGTCCGCCATGTTTCTACAGGAACCCAGAACGGACAAACCACTGGCTGTAGAGAGAGCCTTCCACTTTTATTATGTTACCTGAAGGCCACCGTAGTTCTCAGACATTTGGAAAAGGGAGAGGTAGGGGCAAAAATATCGTACACACCGTTACACACTCATTCCGTGTGTGATACACTAGGACAGGGGTCTCAAACTCATCTTCACTCTGGGCCACATCAGCATCACGGTCGCCCTCAAAGGGCCGGTTGTAAATGTAAGACTGTGTAAATGTAACTACACCTAAAATATTGGTAAATAACTGTCTCTGCATTTGATTATTGTTTATTCAAGTTTAAAAATATTGTACATGCAGTTATATGAATGTAAAAATATATTTAAGCACATTTGTGTTATTATAACTTAAATCCTTTTAATTTAGGGTTAAGAAACACACATTACTCTATCAAACGTTTAAAGAAAATAGCAAAGACAAATATCAAACAAGTTATTACAATAATTTTGTTCAAAGCTTAAAATCCTTTCAGGTACGTTTGCACAATCCCACGTGAAGTATTTCATGTGTTGTAAAGCCACGTTTAAAGTCGTCTTCAATGTACTCACAATACATTTATATGTCAAATGTAGAGTAACCAGCCAAAGAGCTGCTTCTATGACTGTTTAAGTATCTCATAATTATGACTTTCTATCTCGTAACTTCGACTATGGGGAGATTTTTATTATCAAGTCCAACTTTACATTTTTTTTAATATTTAAAAAAAAAAAAATTTGCTGGTGGATTCGCGGGCCACATAAAATGACATAACATCTTTGGGCCTTGTGCAATTCTGTTTTTACATTTTAGAGGAAGTCTTACTTTGGTGGAACTGCTAACAACTCACATCTGAAATGTGACAACTGCCCCAACCGTTCTTTTGTAAAAGTTGCGAACCACAAAATTATTAATTGTATACGCTTTTATGTATTTCAATGACTTTTCATTTGGTATTGAACCTGTAAAACTAATGCCCCCCCCCCCCCCCAGCAGCTGTACTTGTTTTTGTTAAGCATGCTAACATGCTAACCAGTGCGAGCATGAGTCATCCAGAAAGCGCACACACACCTGATTTATGAAACTACAAAACGAGTCGGTCTCTATTTTCATAGGTTATTATTTATTCATAAGAAGTGCTGAAAATAAATACAAAACTTTTGTTTGGAACACATCTGGTAAAGTGACAAAGACCTGCTTCAGTCAAGTTTTTGCTCGTCAGAAAAAACAAACAAAATGATTTTAGATTTACTCTTCCAGCTTTAACTGCAGGTGTGTTTCAGCAAACTTCAGTCTCTGTCGTGATGATCTTAACTCAGAATTAAGAACAACCTTCCCCTTCTAACCGGAGTGTAACACTGCCCCCCGGGGCCCTCCAGCTAGAGGGGCGACAGCTCATTTGTGGCATGAACAAATATAAAATATGAGCAGGCATTGAAATGATGGCACACAATGTTACATGGAGGACTCATGAAACGCCGTAAAAAAAATGTTTGGAACGCCCAATGGACCAGACCGAGACGTGCTTCCTGTGTTAATTCCAGTTCAACTTTAGCAACGAGTAGATTTGACACCAGATTAGCATCTCAGCGCTATGGCAACCGCGGCCAGCTAGTTAGGCGTCTAAACTAAACGACATTAGTAGCCTAGTCACACACCACATAAATAAAACAGAAAGGGGTTGAACATGCACTCCGATACTCTACACAAGGTAATTAGCTGGGAACCTGCACATCCCTGGATTCAATAGGAGGGGCCTCTATTCATTAGCTCTGTTAGCCGAGTGGTGTGAGAGTAGTGAAGGCCTGTGTGTGTGCAGGTCCTGCAGAAGGCACTGGCACTCTTTCTGATGCTGTGAAGGAGATTTTACTGCAAAGGGGGGGGGGGGGGGGTCCAATGTTAACAAATATGTTCTGATATTAACATCCATTTCTATGGAGAGAAATGGAGACGAGATGGAGATGCGATTAAAAAAAACAAACAAGGTGTGTGTGTGTGTGTGCCGTTTGACATGAGGGCAGCAGAGGGAGAGACAGGCAGTGGTCCATCGAGGGCACATTTCAGTGTGTGTGTGTGTGTTTGGTCACAGCTACGGAACGAGAGGTGTGTGTTCCCATGTGTGTGTCTTCAGTCATTTTATATGTTAAAGGTAGAATTTAGATTTTTTTTTTAAGTGGGGTTGTATGAGGTGCTTCTCCACAGTCAGTGTATCTTTAAAGTAGTAAAGACAGTAAAGCAAAGGGGTGAATGTATTCTAAATATAGCGTACACTTTAAACTGATGTATAAACTAACTCATTTTTAAGTGTCTAAAATCCATCTTGCTGCTCCACCTTGCTTTTCTAATCCTGTCTGTTACGCCAAAGTAGAGGCATGCCGACAATCACCTACTGTAAATAATACACTGAGTATGTATAAGTACCTCATACAACCGCACTTCAAAAAAAAAAAAAAAAACTACCCTTTTAAGCTGCACTCAGAGAAAAGGGGTTTGCATTTATGTTTATGATACGAGCAGGACATGGATATTATTTTACATGTGTAGCGATTTCAGTGTTTGACATTCACCTCTATGTTTCTGAAGAGACCTGACAAGGCAAATAGTGTGTGTGTGTGTGTGTGTGTGTGTGTGTGTGTGTGTGTGTATATGTGTCTGTGTGTGAGGCAGGTCATTCAGTCGTCCACTCCGATGTTGCGGAACAGGTAGGACATGGACTCTCCGTTGTGGATGCGGCGGATGGCCTCCGACAGGATCATGCTGATGTCGACGGTCTTGATCTTTGGACACTGGAGCTTCTGGAGCTCGTGAGGAATCGTGTTGGTCACCACCACCTGAGAGGAAGACGACGATGGTGAGAGATATGTGAAGGGGAGGAAGGTCGTGCAGTACAAGTAAGTAGAGCATTAGAGGGCGCTCACCTCGTCGATGGCCGACTCCTCGATGAACCTTGGGGCGTCCAGGGAGAGGATGCCGTGCGTTGCCATGACGTAGATCTTGTAGGCCCCCCTTTCCTTCAGCGTCTCCGCCGCCGCCACGAAACTGTCCACGTCGTCGATGATGTCATCCTGTGGGGCAAACGGGCCCGTCTCAAACAAGCTCAATCATTTTGCAGCATGTGAAAGTACCAACCAACCCTCTAGTGAGTACGAACTCTTAAGTTCTCTAAAACATCCTCAGACAATTTTAAATGTCATTAAAACAAACTGAACAATTAATTGAACATTAACAGCCGTCGCAATTTTTGCTCCCCACAATTAAATGAAGATCGACAAAAGCGATATTGACTTTTAAAAGGCTCCGCTTGTAAAAAACAACTCATGCTTAAATCAAGCGCTTCCTAAAACTAACAGCCGGCCACAAGGGGGCGATCCAGATGTTCTGGCGTCACTGCTGTGGAGCTGCTGAGCCTTCTCCCTGCAGCAACAGCCTTTACATTTAGTTTTTTAACAAACAATTTAATTTAAATTTAATTATAATAAATACGGTAAGAGAATACTCTTCTCCTGAGACTGGATCCCTCCATCTTTTACAGAATGTTCTGCCTCTTCTGCGTCTGGCTCCTCTCTTTTCTTTCCCACAGTTCATAGCGACTCCCCTCCTGCGAGTCTGGCGTCCCAAACACACGTCAAAATAAAAGTCCACGTTCAAACTGCGTGCTCTCACCACTATGATGGCGATGCGTCCTCCTACGTCTCCTACCACGGTGATGGGAGGCTTCTCTTTGGGGATCAACACTGGAAAAGGAACCAAGTAGAGATAGAATTTACCTACAACCTATTCTGTTACATGGCGGTTACAGGGTCTGTGGCTGTGAGCGTTACGTGGGATCTCCATGCTGGGGTGAATGGCTCCGGTGGTCCTGACGGCGGGCGGGGAGTGTCGCCCGTCCACCTGGTCCGACTCGGGGTCCTGAGCTTCGCCGTGGATCACCGCTAAGCCCAGACGCAGCCGCTCGGCAAACGACTGAGCCCTGAAGCACCCAGACGAGAGAGGACGGGTCAGAACAGTTAAAAAAATATATATATATATATATATATACACACACACACACACACACACACGTAGATATAAAGCAGAACTTTTGTTATAGTCACAAATGTGAACATTTCGGACTTTGGCGTCCCTAGTGGGTGTATCAAAAATAATGCTACATAAATGCAATGGACCTTAACTTCCTCAGGGGAGAAAAGGTGAACACAAGGTTTATGATTAACTAGCTACTGATCTTATATAAGGAGTTACAGATCTGCAGCTCAGCACAGTTGAAGGATATGCGAGTTCATCACTGCGAGGAGGGCCGACTGTACCTTTTGGCAGAGGCTGGGGATTTGGCCACAATCACAGCATTTCTATAGTCAGGGATCTGGAGGCACATGGAAAATAAGAGACGTTTAAAGTCAGATTAGCATACAATAGACAGCTCTCTTTCAGTCTTCTTCAATACAGCATGATGTTCATTTAGTAAATGATGGTCCATTTAGAGTCAAACAGAATTAGAAATGTCTTATTCAGCATTTGGTTGTACTATGCTCCACCCTCTCGTGTCACTTCCAGTTGCTAAAAACAAAAACAAATGTGACGGCCAAATGCTCGAGGCTTCAAAACCATAGTGGGTCCCACCACCGTGACCACGACCACTTCTTATACATCACCCAGGAAGCAAACTAATATGGGGTTCCTTTAGTATGTGCGTCATGTCGTGCAAGTAGCCTGCGTGTTTACCTCTTCCTGTATGTACTGCAGCAGGAAGGGGGAGGCCCTCAGATTGTCCACTGGGATGTTGAAGAAGCCTTGGATCTCTTTCTGATGGAGGTCCATGGTGATCAGGTGGGTGAGACCTACACAAAACAGCCAGTTTGATGGCGTTCATGCTCACATTTTTACAACAACGTGTGCAAAGATGGACGCACTTCCCACAGCACTGTTTTGGGCTGTGAAGGCCCCCCCCCCCCCCCCCACCTACCAGCTTTACACATCATGGAGGCGATGAGCTTGGAAACGATGGAGCCCCTCTTCCTCATCTTGCACTGCTTGCTGTAGGGGAAGTAGGGGAGGACGCCCGTGATGCTCCTGGCGCAGGACGTCCTGCAGGCGTACACCAGGATCAGCATCTCCATGATGGTGGTGTTCACGTCCCTGAGGGGTTGAAGACGGAGAGGGGGAGGGGGGGGGGGGGGGGGGGGGGACAGCGGTGTGAGGCGGACAGGTTCCAGGCAGGAGAAAACAAACTGTGGGCGCGTCCTCTCTTACTTGGACACCGTCTGGATCACAAAGACATCTTTGCCTCGCACCGACTCTTGGACCTGGACCCGCGTTTCTATGGAAACAAACACAAGCGTGAGAACAGCGGGAGCAGCGAGAAAGCAAAACACGCATCAGAGCCCGCAAGGCCTGTCAGCTTCATTAGAGGGCTATCTGAACCCTTTGTGCTTCTCACACAACCCCCTCCTACACCGTAGATATCAGCATTCCAAAAATGTGCCTCCCACGGAAGAGATTAGGAAACAAAATGCTTCCTACGCAGAGCCAAATGTCCAGCGGAAACAAGAGTCTGAGCTAACAGTTAAAGCGACGATAAACAGAATATTCACATATTAACAGCAATCACTAACTCTACAACTCTACCGCGCTGAATATTCACCTTTTGTTTGGTCTAACTTGCATTAGCGTGGCGTGATAGAAACAAGTGGAAGCGGCGACTGTTTGGAGAGCGTTCCTGATTATTGGTAGACCAGCTGTGTCCAATACGCAAAAAAAAAAACACATGGGCATTGTGGGAAAAAGTCCAGTTTGTGGAGAAGAACTTCCTACATGTCTCCCCATTTAGACAGATGGAATCTGACAAAAAAACTTTTTTTAATACTAACACTAAAAAAAGTCAGAGGGACATTTTACTAAAAAAGTGTAACCACAACATGAATATATAATGAGCGATAACACATTGGACTTGGTCTTAAGTCTCATTTTATTTACATAACAGGTCTCTCCTCTTCAGGGAACACATGAAACCGGCCTGACCTCGGTCTGGTGTTGACTCAATCAGAACATCTTTCTTCATACATATGCAAGGAACTATTTTCACTCAGTAGCCAAGTGGAAAGAAATTAAAATTAAATAATGTTTCATACATCTGCAAGCTGATTTTCTTCTCTACATTATTTAAAAATTGTATTGATTACTTTCAAACAAAATGTGTTATTATCAAGAAGCCATGATTGTGTTTTACATCTTTCCTGCCATTCACACACACACACACACACACACACACTAATAATGAAGGGTAAGTATTATAGAGTGTGTGTGTGTGTGTGTGTGTGTGTGTGTGTGTCTGAATGCGTTTGGTTGTGTGTCTCCTCTTGGTTCTATTTCCTCTGCTGTGCTCAGGTCTTGCAAAAGAGATCTCCATCGCAACAGCCGTGCTTCTGCTTCAAGCTAATCTTAAGCAAATGAAAATGCTGCTACAGCAAAAAAAAAAAAAGGGAAGGCGGACAAGGCTTCATTGAAGAAGACTTGAAACTAGAGATTGAGACCATAAACTCATGTTTACAGTGTTTACTGAAGGAATAAATCAAGTGAGAAGTAGAGTCATTTTCTCATAGACTTCTATACAATCAGAGTAGTCGCCCCCTGGTGGCCATTAGATAGAGTGCAAGACACTTCAGCATTGGCTGATTTCTCAGAGGTTGCCCCTATGAGAGAAAATGGAGAGGTCGACGGTAATTTGTTTCTATTGGGAAAGTTTTAATGTCAGCTAGGAGATGCCATGCATCATGCTGTCCGCAGACAAAGGCGAGCATTCACGCGGGGAATATCCGAAAAGACGCCGAAAGCAGAAACAGCTGATCAGTCACGCGAGTTAAATCTTCGCTATTGAGTAAATGTGTCGAATTTTTGCTGTTTCCATACTGCTTTTCAAATGACTGATAATATGTCATAATTAGATAATAAATAGGTCAACATATAACATCTACACAGGGAGCCATTCTCCTGACACCACCTTACCTCGGTTAGTCTCCTGGTACACCTGCACCTTGCCAAGCTCCACCCCTAACCGCCTGAGAGAGGGACGGAGAGAGTAAGCAGTCAGAGGACGCTTGTTATTGACATTTGTACAGAATGAAGGAATGCTGAGAGAAAGCAGCATATCATCTCAATAACAAGAGAAAATACAGGATAAAACACTGTACATAGAGACATCTGTTGTTACATTTTCTCGCTGTTAACTGTTCACATGCTGCATTTCATTTCATGTCTCTCTCACACAGAGAGACTGGAATTCAGTGTCTGACCCCAATCTGCTCTATTTGTTCTGTAAACATGCACCGCTGGAGTCCAGGAGTGGATTCTAAGTGTGTTTCTGCACTTTAGATGAACGCTCTGTTTACACACAACACGATGAAAAACGGACGTTGCTGCAACTCATCATGCAACTGTGATCGTTGTTTCTCAGCAGGCTGCGGATGGAGAGTCCAGCTCGGAATGAATTTGCATCGACTTCGTATTCTTTTTTGCTGCAGGGACCATTTTGAGGACGTCCAGGCAGTCGCCACTCTGACTGTTAAAGACAACACGTCACTGCTCTTTGGTGAAAACAGTATTTCACCTCAGTGTCAAATGTGCAGAAGCTCGGATCACTCAATTCTTTGACGCCTTTTCTACATTTAGAACAGATTAAATACGCCTTGATGTTCTTCTGTAACTGCTTATGTAGAGTTACTCACCTCCCTGAACTCAAATAACTGGTAAACGAGCTAGCCACATTTTTTTTTTTATTGAATATGTTTTAGTTCTGGGTGAAGTACTGTGTAGTATGTAATATTAAAGTACTTTATTACGGCATTATTATTGTTATTTAACGCCCTTATTTTGTAAATATTTTAGGTTTTCACTGTGCTTTTTATGCAAGATTTGACAAGATTTAACAAGCATGGAGAGCATTAGTCTATGTAACCGTATTACTAAACAGTGTTGCAAAGGACCCATATAGTGTATTTATTCGTGTGTGTGTGTGTGTGTGTGTGTGTGTGTGTGTGTGTGTGTGTGTGTGTGTGTGTGTGTGTGTGTGTGTGTGTGTGTGTGTGACTCACTCTGAAATCCTCTTGCCCATCTCGCGGCTGGCGGGGTGTGAGTTGGCGGTGAAGATGACCAGGCCGCCCTTGGTGTGGTTCATGTCTCGGGGGTCCTGGCCGCTGCTCTCCCCGCACTCAGGCAGTGGATCCCTGGGCACCCACGCTGCGCTGAGCCCTTCCTGCAGTGGAGAAATGGGAGGGGAGTGGTTTACTTCATTTAAAAAAAAAAAAATCAATGTGGCGACTCTGGAAACTCTTGAGTAGAGGAGGAGCAGGAAAGGTGTCTCAGTTAGTCCCTGAAAAGTTGTTTTTCATAAATAGCAGCTCTTTCAGATAAAAGTATAACTAATACTTAAATACCTCCGTTTCCTTATAGTAGTTATAAATAGTATTACTGCCAACTGGCGCTCTGCTGAAGCCGTTCCTCATCCTTCTCGGCTGTGTTGAAGTTACAAACGAGCACAAACTGAGGCGTGACGTTCTTTAGGAAGAGTCAAATCCAAGTACCTCACAATGTGACTTCTTCATGATCTTCCTGCACACAGCAAGGAGGAGTTCTCCATTTGGACTGAATGACAGCATTGTGTTGCCACACACTGCTGCAGCTGTGTCTCCTCATTTTGAATTAAACGTAGAGCCAAAGAACATCTCAATTGTTGAAGAAGCTTTGCATTATTTTAAAATCGACAGTATTGGGGGGGGGGGGGGGGGGGTCTACATTTCCCTCCCTAATATATTGTGTGCCTCGTCTTAATCCCGGAGAGGACAGTATGGCTGTCAATGTCGTTCAAAACATTTGGTATAATTGTTGAATATTACATTAATTAAATACTTTGACGAGAGTATCTATAGAAAGACTGTAATGAGCCAGTCTGCCACAAGCTTGCTCCATGAGAGTACCGATAACAGCAGTGTTCGCTGTTAACAGTTCGTTACGATATGTCTGCGTCCCTAGAGATACTTTTAAGGGGGAGCGGCTTTGGAAAGGGGCCCGAAGGGACGTGCCGTCGGTGTTGATATCTTTGCCGCTAGATTTAGCGACTTTTGGAGCTCGTTCCGCTAGCTACTTTCATTGGAAAACAGTTGGCAACACTGGGCTGGGTACTTCAAAAAAGTAGTTTCTCAAAGCTAGTTTCTCAACTTGAACTGCTTCAACACAGCTCTGACTGTGAAGTTCCACCGTCAACAATATTATACAAATCTACTTCATTGTATTAATCGTTCACAAACGTTCCTTTTTAAGCATGCTACTTCTATTTACAAATGTGTTGCTTTACTTTCTATTTTAGTTTTGACTATTTATTTTTACTCATTTTAAGTTACTTAAAGTCTTAATATACAGGCTACCTTAAGATGCAAAAGGTTTTAGTGCTTGTTGAGACACTTAAGGGGGCTAGTGGAACAACAACACGGAGCAAACAAAAGGCTGGGCTGCAAACAGATTCCATGTACATGTGCAACCATAATATGCGCAATAACTAGCGGGGAATCATTATGTTACCATGATATTATATTAAATATGTGTCGTAGAATTGCTACGTTTCTTTTGGAGGGGGTCAAATGACGTTTAATGGGCTCACTCGGTATTTTAACAGAAGGAACAAATCGTTCTTTCCAACCATCAACACAGTCACGACATTAGCTTCCTCATGTTGCTAAGCTAGCTGGACAACCAGGATCTGTCCGGTTAACGTGACGTTGTTGTGGGCTGTTCGAGAACGGTTGTGTTAGGAAGTCAACCCGTGTGCTGTAGTTGTAGTCGCAATGCCCATTGTATAAAAGCAGAAAGTCTATACGTTGTTGTATTAATGTAACGTCAGCTAATATTTAAATGTTTGTCTGTGACACCATGAGATAACGTTAGCTAATGGTAACACACGAGTACTAACGCGATAGCTCGCTAGGAATAATCTTGCCGTGTCAAAGCTCTTGAATGCGCGCATTGATTTGTCATGCACCAGAAAGTCTGTCCGTGTAGCGAGCAGAACAATAGAACAACGAATACTAACTGAAACAAAGCACAACAATACTCACCAGTTTGCGTGTTGGGTCCGGTTACAATCTGCAACCAACAGTATTAGAATATACAAGCCTCCTGCTCTATTCAACCTGTTCCCCCTCAGTCCGACTGCTCGCGAGCTTCTGATAGAAGCGCAGCTCGGCCAATCACAGGCAGGCAAATGGAAACGGCGATTTTGTGATGCGTTCAAGTGCTCTGTAGAAACCCGTAAATAAATAATATTTTTCACAGAGAATAATTCGTTATCGTCCGTACAGATTCCAGTGAGGTCCAAGGCCGTCACTTGGACCCGTTGTTCAAATCGAAACCCAAATTACCAATAACATCCACTGTCACGTGGAGGTTTGTTTACGCAGTTTCCGAAAATTTGGAACTCAACCTTCTGATCTTTCAACAAGTGAAAAAGCACCAACAATATTGGTATAGCTGTGCAACAAAGTGTTTTGTTTTATATATTTTTTACTTTCTTTTCTTGTATCATATAATATGCCGATGTACTGACTGTGGTAATCTACTCAAATACAACTTGGTATAACAGCACACAATGCACATTTCAACCACTGGTTCACATTAAAATGTAACTTGTCATGTGAAAACAATCGGTTTAACAACAAATACTGAAACTGAAATCCCTGAGAGGTGCATGCTTTGTGACAAGCCACATGAGGGCAGTGTGTATTTCTGGATGCATCCTCACCTCATCCTCAGCTCTTGTTAAATGAAGGGACTCTGGAGTTTGAAGTAAACATAGTTTCATGTGTAGTGTTAGCCTGATGTGTTACTATTTCCTTTAACCGCACACTGAACGACTGTTCTGATCCCCTTATTGATTAGATACCAACATGCAGTCGGGACGAATCACTCTAGAAAGAACATCTTCTGGTGTGGAACGGAAAGAGGTGGTATTGATCAATCTCACTCAGGTATGAGAATATTACACACAATGCTTGTATACATGCATTTGAGCAGTTCAAAGATTAAAGTTGCACTCGTCATTTAAAGCATTGCAGGTTGTCGTGTTTTCCTTTATCTCAAACAGTCCCTGCCTTGTTTCATGTTTGTTTTGAACATGTGATAACGTTGTATGTGTGCATGTGAACATGCTATGCACTCATTTCTCTTAGAACCCAGAGAAAGTACAACACTGGTAAAGAATTCCACTCCCCCTGATACCAATAAAACACAGATAGAGAGATAGAGAACAGGACTCATTGTGAGTGTAATAAAGTGGCTCATGAATCCACAGTTTCCTCCCTTGGACGTATATTGAGTCGTGTCTTGAACCAACTGTTTCCCGTCTTAACGGTGCCAAAAGAAAGACTCTCAGAGAGAGGGTGGTGGGCGGTGCAGGTAAACTCTCAAAAAATGTCAGCGTTGACATATCAAGTGTTAGTATCACATTGAACGCGGGCGAGGGAACTGCTTTTGCATTAGCGGAGAGACGGATTTATAAATACATTCTCACTACCATATGGGCTACTCTTCAGCATTCTTACATAACTCACTGGATATGTGGAGGAGGCAGAGAGCAGCATCCGAGCACTGCACACTGCCCACACACACACACTCTCACACACACACACACACACACAATGGAGAGGAGAGTGGAGTTTTAAAAAATCTGGGGGAGGTTGGACAGAGAAAGAAGACAAGTTAGATAGAAGTCAGGGTCAAAAATGTGTGCTCTTCCTTCTCTACTTGTCGTATGCAGGGTATATGCAAACAAGTTTGTGGAAAGACTGAATACTTAAAAAATGGCATTAAATATCCCAAATATAAAAACCTACTATACTTTGATATGTTACCTTTAATAGAATCCAAAGGGAAAGCTAGTGAAATACTGTAATTCGCTTTCTTGTTGAGGGTAAGATGAGCAGATCGATACCACTCTCGCTACAGTAAATACGGTGCTACGGCCCGTTAGCTTAGCACAAAGACTGGGAACAGGGTGATACCAATCAAGCTACCAGTCAATATTGACTTTGAAGCCATTTGTTTTGCGCTGATTTGTTAGCTGACAT
The DNA here is from genome assembly GCF_910591455.1 of Pholis gunnellus. Taxonomy (NCBI): domain Eukaryota; kingdom Metazoa; phylum Chordata; class Actinopteri; order Perciformes; family Pholidae; genus Pholis; species Pholis gunnellus. Next base: position 4,046,123 of record NC_136544.1, on the reverse strand, counting down.
TCTTTTCTGCCAAGTGTGCTATCAGAAATATATCTCCGATAGGAACGCTAATGTCTTTTAGCCACGCTAGCTAAGTGAGTTTAGGGCTGGGAATGTGAGTCTCTCGTCCCACCACTTTGGTCCAGACTGAACTTTGTGTACATTGCTATCTAGGAAATGCTAGCATGCTAAACGTGTGTGTGACAGTGAGTATGAAGCAGGCGGGCACCTCCGGTGAAGCCGAGTGAAGCAGATTCGGAAGTGTCTTAAAAATTGCATTCTCTCTACTGGCCAGCAGGGGGCGACTCCTCCGGTTGCAAAAAAAAGTCTGATTGTATAGAATTCTATGAGAAAATGACTCTACTTCTCACTTTATTTATTACCTCAGTAAACATTATGAACATGAGTTTATGGTCTTAATCTCTAGTTTTAAGTCTTCTTCAATACAGCATGATGTTCATTTAGTAAATGATGGTCCATTTAAAGTCAAATAGACCATAAAGCAGGGTATGCTTTAGGGCAGGGCTACTGTGATTGACAGGTCACTGCTGCTACTAGAGCCTTATCCGGCGTCACTACATTACTCCTCTGCATTCCAAACATGGTAACTTCCGTTCATTGGTTGCTCATCAAAAACCTGCAAAACCATCAAACTCAGCTGTACTTTGTGTTCAGTGCTAATTAGAACATGCTAACATGCTTAAACATGTACAGTTTAGACTTTTTGTCGGTGAATTAAATGCTACAACTCCAAAAGACCCAAGCCAAGTCTTTGTGTCTTGCTTACCTGTTGATAAAAAGAGAAGAGGATTAGCGCAAAAGTTAGCGACTTTAGCCTCGGGCTATTAAGGAGGGACCAGCTGGTGTTATCTTAGTGACAAGTCGTTCCTCCGAGTTTTGCTAGTAATTTTCTTTTTTTACTATTTAAATGATAGCACTCTTCTGCAAATTGTTTTTTTTGTTTGTTTAACTTAATGATCAACATCTCTACTGCTATGTGCAGTATCATAGGTGATAATAAGCGGGGCCAGTTCTTTCTGGGGAACTAGGATTCCTAGCTACACCCCTGCTCCTGAAGGCCCATACACCTGAAATCACATTCTCTCAGACCAACTCTAACGGATTACATCTAACTTTGACATCACTTTGGAGGGGAAAAAATGCCTAAATACGGCCTAATAGAACTCTATGGAGCCACAGAGAAGAACGCATTGATTATTCACCTTGTCCGCGCTTTCCTTGGCGGCGTAATACATCGCTTCTCTGTAAAGCGGGCGCGCGCGCGCGAGAGAGAGAGCCATAGAAACAGAGATGAAAGAAAAAACAGGAGGCGGGAGAACACCGCGCTCCTGGTCCGCCCCCAAGTTGCAGCACGAGCCATTTAGCGTTGCGAGCTGGGCCAGCTGTAGAGCGCGCGAGCGCGTGAACGTGCCCCCACCCCCCCTCTCACTACCCCTGCCCCCCCACGCAGAGAAAACCATTACCAAATACAGAGCCCGAGCGCACGCGGAGCGATGGCTGCAGCAGCAGCAGCAGCAGCAGCAGCAGCAGCCGTGGATTGTGTTTACGACGCAGAGCACACGAGAGCGGCATTACCTCGGGAGGAACGGACACCGCGCGCACCCGTCTTTATAAACGCACAATCCTTCATGCGCCGCTTCTGCTAGTGAGGCCGCCGCTCGCTACATCAGTCCGTTTTATTAACGACTCCTTCCCCTCAGCGAGGCTCGCTGCCTCCACGTTCGGTTAATCTTTTTTTTTTTGGAGCGCAGCTACAAGGGACACCGTTCAGCCTCCAGCCGTTATCACAGATGAGGAGCGCGAGCACACCGTGGAAACGGGGAGCCATTCATCTTTGCCTTTTAAATACTACGCACGCGACGCCTGCGCGCTGATACTGGAATCTCGAACGGGCCCAGTAGCCCCCTGGTCCAGTCCCCAAAACCGGTGGCGGTGCACTCAGCAGGGGAGGGAGAACCCGAGAGCATCCCTCCATTCCCACCCAGTCTATCCTCCCTTCTCTCTCTCTCTCTCTCTCTCTCTCACTCTCTCTCCCTCTCTCTCTCTCTTTCTCTCTTGCGCTCCATCACATGCCAGAGCACTTGCGGGGACTCATCTAAAGTCGGGGACCAGGGGCGAGGGGGGGGAGGAGGAGGAGGAGGAGGGAGGCTATCCGTGGCGGCCGCGGCAGACGCAACCCTCGGCGCGGTGAGGCTGGGCTGAGGCTGCCGCTGTGTTCCGGAGGATGCTGCGGGAGTAAGAGCAGCCTCAGAGCGGAAGATGGGGAAGGACCAGGAACTGCTGCAGGCGGTGAAGACCGAGGACCTGCTCACCGTGCAGAAGCTGCTGCAGAGGCCCCGGCCAGGGAAAGCAAGTAAGGCACTGTATTCTGATCCGTCACAGCTGTGGTATCATATCTAAAAAAAAACTAAAAAAACCTGCTCTCTGATGGTTTCGTGAGAGCAGGTATTGAGGTGTTTATCACACGTCTTTGCTGGCTGTTTGCTTTAAGTGTTAGGCCTAACATGATGAGGATGTGTGTGTGTGTGTGTGTGTGTGTGTGTGTGTGTGTGTGTGTGATGTGAGGGACCGAGATGGAGAGAGGAGGGGTCTTATGCATCAGGGTGTATCAGAGAAGATTAGTGGTGTGATTGGAGACTGACAGCCCATCTTGAGACCCCCGTGTGAGTGCACTGCAGCAGAGAGAGGGAGGGGGGAGAGGGAGGGAGAGTGTTTTTGTTTTTTTTGGGATGTGTGACCCTGCCTCACCAGTGAGAGACGATGCCCGTGGCCTTGCGTTTGTTATGGTTCAACGTCACGTTCAATGGCAGAACACGGATTGGGGACAACGTGGGCCGGTTTAACCGTGTGTGTGTGTGTGTGTGTGTGTGTGTGTGTGTGTGTGTGTGTGTGCGTGTGTGTGTGTGTGTGTGAGCGGTAAAAATCTGTGTTCTCCTCTGGACTCTAATTGTTTATTTTCTGCAGGCGCACTTCCACAGCCCACTCTAACGTGGGGGCGAGAGAGAGAGAGAGAGAGAGAGAGAGAGAGAGAGAGAGAGAGAGAGAGAGAGAGAGAGAGAGAGAGAGAGAGAGAGATGCAGATAGACCACTCTGTGTGGTTGGCTTTCATGCTGATACCTCCACTGATAGATAACTAGTCAACAGTCCTGCGGCCATGTTGACATGAAAACGCAGGTAAACACAGGTTTAATCAAATACGTGAATGAAGGCTCCGTTCCATTTAGTACAGCAACGCTTTTTTCCCCCGGTGACGTGCGCACTGATGGAACAGGAACCTTAATTGGTGTCACATGGCGACACACCTGTGTTTACCGATTTCATGTCAAAATGGCTGCATGAGGAGAAAGGTCTGTCGCCGGAAACGGTTCCGGTCTGGCAGGTTTTTACGCCGTCTGACCTGGTGCTCGCACTCCGGAAGAAAGGCTCCAAACAGCAGGTGGGCCTCATTTCAATAAAAGAGTTGTCGGGGGCTGATGACAGATAATGGGCCTGGACCTTTTGGCTTTCTTGCGTACAATGAGAGAAAAAAACCCGTTGACACTGAGTAACATCGAGCCCTAAAACCCTCTTTGGGTTTCTCATTTTAAAGACCCTGCTCACCCACACACAAGTGTTTTCAATTATTCTGGCTAATTAGACCCCTGCCACACCTGTGAAGGGCCTATAATTGAGTCCTTTATGCACCCATAAAAAGACTCCATGCAGGTCCAATGGATTTCCTGGTCTAGCTGAAGTACTAAGAAGAAGAAGAATTAAAGCTGCAGCCGGTAACTTTCATGAAAAGAACTTTTTTTTAGTCGTATTAGCTCAAACCGTCATTACATCCCGACAGTAGTATATGAAACAGACAATCCGTGGGGAAACAAAATCAGGTTCCTTTGCCTCCTTTTGGTGCCACTGATGGTGTTTGTAAGATTGTGCCTTGCCCGAAGAAAAACAACCAATCAGAGGCCAGAGGAGTCTCTTAACGCAGCTGTCAATCACTGTTAGTAGAGCTCGTGAAAACAGTGCATTGAAATATGTTTCTGAAAAAACATTTGAGGCGAGGAAATAAGCAATAATGCAGTAATGACAGTTTTTTACCGGAATTCACGAGCGGTGATTGACAGCTGCGTTAAGAGACCCCTCTGGCCTCTGATTGGTTGTTTTTCTTCGGGTGAGGTGGAACCTTGCAAATAGCCTTTAGGATCACTAAAAGGAGGCAGAGGAACCTGATTTCTTTCACAGGTTATCTGCCCCGTGCACTACTGTCCGGATATAATGACAGTTTGAGCAAATATGACAAAAAGCTATTTTTATTCAAGTTACCAACTGCAGCTTTAAGGGAGAAAACACAGAAGAAGAAAATGAATTTCATGACTACGAGGCTATTGATCTCGCTCGCTTTACATTTCTGGCTGAAACTGGTTATTGAATCTGACGTATTGTGGGAAAGGGAGGAAACATTCAGGCGCATAGAAAACATTGCTTTCGGACTTTGTTCTGTAAGTAAGCTAACTTGTGCGCTGCTACGGCGAAGCTCACTCTGCAGGACTCTGTGTGTGTGTGTGTGTGTGTGTGTAGCACATGGCCTCAAAGCGGTTTGTAGGAAGCCACGGGGTGCACTGCATTGCTGGCAGGCGGCGATACAGCGGAGCAGAGCACAGTACAGGAAGCCCCTCAGATTAAAGGTAGTCCGCAGACTGTCTGGGGCGAAATACAAGACAGCCCTTCCTCTCAAGTAAAAAACAAAACTAACAGAAAGTTGGGAGGGTCCAGCATTATTCAGGCCTAAAATAGCGTCTGCTGTGGAATTCATTATGTGCAAGGGCCCATCACAAAGCAACCTTTAGGCTACAGTGACGTGCACGTCCGCTTTGAAGCCCCCTCTCATGCTGCTGTTCAGCCAATCAGATGCAGAGGACAGGTGTGCCCTACTGGCTGCTTATTAGCCCTCTGTTTATTATATTCTATATGTTGTTATTGCATATAGTATCATATACTTTGCTGCCGCAATAACATAATCCCTGAAGGAAACATTACTACGTCTCATTAGTATTCGGGCTCCATTGAAGAGTCTCGCACGCACTGGGACAAAATAACAGAGAAGCGCGACACCATGGCACGTTTCAGTTGGTATTGGCCTGCAGCAGAGTCACCGAGGCAGAGTCACCATTTTTTAGGTTCTCTAGACATCATATGATATTTACATGACCTCAATCTTTGTAGGTGACCTCTATGTTGCCGGTTGTGTTTACAGAGACTCCTCGGCTCTGATTGGTTGTTTTTCTTCAACACAATGACTCAATGACAGTTTGAGCAAATATGACAAAAAGCTTTTTTTATTAAAGTAACCAACTGCAGCTTTAAGGGTGGAAACACATCTGGAGAAAACACAGACGAAGAATGAATAAATCATTCCAGATCTGAAGAAGAAACTGAATTTCATGACTATGAGGCTGTATTGATCTTTACACTCGCTTTACATTTCTGGGTGAAACTGGTTATTGAATCTGACATATAAAGGGAGGGTACATTCAGGCGCATGGAAAACATCGCTTTCGGACATTGTGGGTTGTGTTAACATGTGTGTTTGTTTACATCAGAATGTCACCAACGTTTTAGCCAATAAGATGGCAGGAATGAACAGCAGGGTTTTCCCTCCCATCACAAGACTTGGACTTTGCAAATTGCGAGTTATTTCTGGGACAATACATCGTCTCACAAAATGAGTTATCTTGACAGCCCTATTCATACTCCGTGTATCTCACAGCTGCACTATGTAGTAACTTTACAGACTATGATTTTACATTAAAAAAAACATTACAATCTTACTAAACACCTGCTACCTTAAAACATACTCAGAATGTGTTTGTTTCTCATATTTTATTGTCAATTTTCATATTTCTTATTACTTATTTCTTATACTATTGCACTGTGTTTATTGTCACGCACCACTCTCCAAGGAGGATGCATGGGGGAAGTTGTGTGTGTGAGAGAGAGAGAGAGAGAGAGAGAGAGAGAGATTTGCTTCAGTGCTCCATAATACAGCAGCAGTGCCCCTAGTGGACACCAGATGAATAGCATGCATTTGCCCCAAATGGCAAACGTGAGAAAATGGCTCAATGTGGTGGAAAAGAAGTAAAAACTACAATTTTGAAGACAGGGCTCTGAATTGAAAGCCTGATATAACAGAGGTCATGATTATTATTATATGTTTGCTGTAATGGCAAAAGCTGTTGTTTTAGTTGGTTTCAATGAGGACATTTTTGTGATTTGGGCTGCAATGTTTATTATAGACTTATTATAGGAGATGAGGTTGAACCTCCAAAAGAAAAAAGAAAAAAGAACCTTGACAAAATAATTCTAAAATGATTGGAAAATTAAAAAGCCAAAAAAATCCTTAATTTTAGAATTATTTTCCATGTTTTCTTAAAGATATAATCCGGTACTGTTTGTTGGGGTTAAAGGGAGACAAAGTTCTTTAGTATAAAAAGCTTTAACAGCACGGTGACTGTATTCCCTCGTCAGGTGATCCTGCTGTTTGTCTTCTCCCTTTGTGCTCGTATTTATATTTATCGAGGCCATCAATCATTCATCTGGCATCTAACGACGCAGGCCGCTATCACTCCCCAATAACCTCTTAACCACTCGCCATCACCCTCAACAACATTTTACGGCTCCTTTTTGGAGGTCGGCCCTCCTAAAACTTCCACTTGTGTTCGGTTTGAAGTACCATCCAGCCAAACTGAAGGTGTTTAAACGCTTCTCTCTCTCTCTCGCTCTCTCTCGCTCTCTCTCTCTCTCTCTCTCTCTCTCTCTCTTTCGATTCCTGTCAGTCTGCTGCAAAATTACACAGAAAGAGCTTTGTGCCACACAAAATTGTTTAAAGTGCTTTGCGAAATTTCATTTGTGGACGTGAAATGCTATAAGCCATGTTTTTTTTCCGAGTTCCTGAAAAGCTGAGCTGTTTTTTTGGGGGGGCCGATAGAAGCGAGGCAGTAATGACAGGGCTGGAGATGAGAGTCCCAGACAAACAGCGGGGAAGTGTGACGCTCGGCCGCTGTTAACACAGACCTGTTTGTCATCTGGCATTAAACACAAAGCTCACAGGACAGTTGTGTGTGTGTGTGTACGTAATGCAGAAGGTAAGATTGGGTTTAGTGCATGTGTGTGTATGTGTGTGTGTGTGTGTGTGTGTGTATGTTAGGGGCTCTGCCTTGCTGCTACTCATTTACTCCTCAGGCCGGACATACAGTCTACTCTGCACACATTCACCTGCATAACACGCACACACACACACACACATGCAGACACATCTGGCACCATCTGGAGAGTCATCATCAGTTTGCTGTCACTCAGCGCCCTCCCCCCCCCCACCCTCTGCACATGGCACTAGTGTGTGTGTGTATGTGTGTGTGTGCACGGAGCAGACCTTGAGTGTGACCCGAGGTCTGTGTTTGTTAATGGGACTGTTTCGGTGTCTGCATGTCAAAGCGGGCTGGTGTAATCTCTATCGATGGTTGTTTATTGTGTGCTGTTGAAAGGCTGTGTGTTTGTGTGTGTGTGTGTGTGTGTGTGTGTGTTTATATATGTGTGTGTGTGTGTGTGTTAAATCAATGAAACGATTTGTGATTGGACCTCCGATGCGACGTTTGCACTGCCGCGAGAGACCGACACATGCTTCCATCGCCACGCAACACTCTCCTCCCTCCTTTCCTTTTTATTTTTATTAAAAAATGTTGTCCCCCTCCCCTTTGAAGCCGAGAGAGAGAAAGATGCTAATGCACACAGACCCCCCCCCCCCCCTCCCCCTATCTCTCTGTGTTGATGCGCGAGGCTGGCAGAGGAGTAGAGCAGATGATTGCATCCACGCCAGTGCACATTCACAAAGGAGCAGGCGGGCGGAGAGGAAGCTCCACATACTGTCAGCCGGAGTCTTCATGTTGGTTAACTGTGCTGTGTCTGCAACTACACGCACCAGTCACACAAACGGGCTGCCAACAAGCCTGTGATTTGTTGTTACAGGCTGCATTTATATTATATAGTGCACACTATTGGATTATGGGAATAGTGTTATTGATGGAAATTGCCTTAAAATCTATCTTTCATTTTATTTGGAATAGCACATCATCCGTAATCAATAATCCAATACACACCATGATAGTTCTATTACATTGAGTGGATACACTGATGCGTCATTTATAGATATCTGTATCCGTGCCAGTCAATCAAGTGCAACTTCCAGACTCATACGGAGAGAGAGCAACAACAACAACAAGTTATTTTTGATCACATTTGATTATTGAGTTTTATCCTGAAAACAGATCGACGAGGATCATTTGAGAGAGTGGAGCTCTGGCTGGCTGAGTTTCTTCATTTTTCCTCCAAAAAAACATCATCACTCACCTCTCTGCTGACTGCCTCCACGATCGAATTACAGAACAGATGGAGAGAGAGAGAGAGAGAGAGAGGTGGATGGATATTTTAGCTTTGAGGAAAACGCAGCGGTGAGAGGAGTTGTGGAAGAGAGAGAACAGAGAAAGAACTAGAAGGGGGGGGGGGTAGGGCTGAGCATTGTGTTTATTTCTGGATATCGTTGTATGACATATTTGTTGTTGTCTTCTCCTGATTTTAAAGGCTGCTTTACAGTAAAGTGATGTCATTCACTCTATTATTTGACTTTACCCCCCCTTAGTCATTATATCCACATTACTGAGAATCTTTCATTAAAACAAATCTGATTTTTAATATTTGGTGAAAGCACCAATATGGAGGTGTATTAGATTTTCTCTGTATCACCCAGCCGCAGGCCGGGTGGTGCAGATGGAGGAGGGGAGATGAAAGAAAGAAGAAGGCGATGAAACAAAGCGATAATAATGGTGGAACAGAGATGTTTCCTCCTCTCCTTTATTCTGATTGCAGTTTAATACGCTCACTCTCTCTCTCTCTGTCTCACTCTTTGTCTCTCTCTGTCTTTCTTTCTCTCTCTCTCTCTCTCTCTCTCTCTCTCTCTCTCTCTCTCTCTCTCTCTCTCTCTCTCTCTCTCTCTCTGCACAATGCACTGCACCAAAAATAACAACCACATAGTTTAACGGGTCAGTGGCAAGTTCAGAATAAGAGAGCACGGAAAGAGGTGCGGAGAAGGGAGGGAGGAAGGAAAGGAAACGATATGAGGGGAAAGGAAGGGAACCGGAGGAAGGGAATAGACAGGAAAGGAAAGGAAAGATGAGAAAGCATCGATATAAAAAGAAAATAAATGACAGAAAATGAAAGGAAAGACATGACTAGACAGGAAGGGCTGGGTATCGGTACTCAATAAAAAAAGACTATTTATTTGGTTTTGCCTGCAGCCAATCACTGCAAACGTTCTTCGATTTAATGCGACGTGTGATTGGCCCACTACGGCAGCAGCAGCTACAACCCACAGACTTCTCCGTGTTCAGAGCCGGAAGGCTAGCAGCTAACGGCGCGAACAGCACAGCGGTGATTAGCCAGTGGGACACACACCCACACACACAGACACACACACACACATGCACACACACACAGATCTTCCTTACACATTAATTGAATGAAGTACTGTTGGTATTGCTGTTACTTTAAGGGTACGGGTAGTGGTACTGGCAACAACAATACCCAGCCCTGAAGCAAAGGGAAAAGGAAAGCAGTAGGAGGGAGAAGTGGTTGGCAGAAGAGAGAGAGAGGAAGGAAAGGAGATGCAGTTGAGGAAGCGGAGGTGATAATAAGGTGAGAGGAGCAAAGGTGTCGTATGAAGTGCGATGTACAGTCAATGGGGAAAACCAGCACATCTATTCTATTCTATTGTGTTCTATTGTGTTGTAGCTAGAGTGCAGATTAAGAGGATGAGAGGGGAAAGGGAGTGAGTGGGTTAGTCTGGATATAAAGACCACCCGCAAAACCAGAAGGGCAGCGGGGTGGGACCTCCCGCGCTCAATCAGCACCGATTATAGAGGTGGCATTAACCACCTACCGTACTGGCTTATGCGCACACACACACACACACACACACACACACACACACACACACACACACACACACACACACACACACACACATTCACATAGCACACTCTAAAAGCCACACAACCACAACTCCTAACAGAAGACCGGCACAGAGAGGTACAGACTGTGTTGGAATTTACATTATTGGTATGTGTGTGTGTGTGTGTGTGTGTGTGTGTGTTATGCTTGTTAAGGTGGAAGTCAAGCATTGTAGACAGGGGACAAAAGTTGTCACGCACACACACACATGCACACTAGCTAAATCCTCTGCAGACACGAGTTTTGATTCTCAAAGATATGAGAAAAGAAACAGACAGCTGAGCCTCGTCATATGAGATTCTTTATGTAACTAATACACTAGCTGGATGCTTGTGTAGGTGTGTGTTAGCATGCAGAGGTTTATGTGTGTGTGTGTGTCTGTGTGTCTCCTCAACAGCTGCTGCAGAGTGCCACTGTGCCTTGCGGGATCTTTCCACTCACGCCCTGAATTCATAACATTGAGTGTATTCTTACCGCTTCAAATTAAATTTTTGAGCAGCTAATAAAGGCAGGAAATTATCCTTTTTTTTTTTTTAACTTAAGCTAACATGGTCTGGACAAGGTTGTACTGTACTATGCATGAGAACCTCTTCAGAAATGCAGAGCAGCGAATACATTTAGCACGGCCTGGGGACTTTTGTGAATGAATAGCGGTGCTCTTGCTACGCAAGTGGCCACTAACAACAGGGCCGTGACACGGTGCGGGTTCAAGCCTTGGGAAAACGCGCTGCACACTGACACACCCTGAGGTCACTGATATGTGTGAGAGCATATGTGGGGTTATGGTTGTGATTGAGTTTAAGAGACATGTATTTCTGCTACAGTACAGATAGGAGTCTATACTGATCTCCCAGTCAAAGAATTGTGTCTCACTCAATCGTCCCTCCCGGCTCCCTTACGCGATGGTGGCGAAGATAACAAAAAAACGGGGATTTGATCATCTCGTATCGTGCCTAACTTTAGTGGGTCATAACATGTCGGGTATGGAATTAATCTGCAGATGCTCCGGTTCAAAATCAGACCAAACCTTTCTGTAGATGTCAATTATTGAGCCACGGTAGAGGCCAAAATGTGGCCTGCAACAGACTAAGTAAGGCTTGTTTGTAGCCTAGCCGATTGCTGTAAAATGCCTTTTTGCTACTTTCGCAGCTGATGATCACTTGCGGCCACTACCGGCCAGTTAGAAGGATTGCGGAGTCAGCAGTCAATGACAGTATAACAGCACAAAAAGTATCAGTAGTATGCAAGTAGTCCAGTAGTATGCAAGATTATCTGTGGACAGACAGACAGAGATACACTCAATCACACACAAGTGACGGAACGCATGATCTCCCCACAGTACTGTCGACGTTGGTACGGAATGATGGGATTTGTTTTTTTAGCCTTAGACGTAATGCTGATGGTACTGCAGGTAGTAGTAAGCCAGGTTTACGAACACGCTAATGATTGCAGCTTACATCAGAGCAGAGGAACACACAGTTCAATCCATTCCCTACACTTTTGCTCTGGATTGACCTCTGTAAAAAGGAAGCTGTCCTTTAACGCTACTGTAAGCTGTAACATCCCCATCTGGTGTGACCAAATATCTGCATGACCGCGTCTGTCATTGCGTCCTAATACAGGAAGCAGTGAGCGGAGACCAGAAGGGACTGGCCAGCCTGGACAGATGTTGAGTCTGGACTACTGTGTGTGTGTGTGTGTGTGTCCATACATAGCGGTGCTTGTGTGATCCAGTGGTTGAACAGATGCCTGGTGTTGGATCACAGCTGCAGATTTTTAAAAAGATTCCATATAATACTTGACCTCTGATCCGTGCACTTATAGTTTGTGCGGTATTTGTGTGTGATTGACTGTCTCTCATCCAAATCCAGCTTTTACAAGACTAACCTATTAAAGGCCATTAAACATAATTTAGCCCCATGCAGATATGATTCTTTTCATTCACTGTTTTGTAATTCTTCCGGAAATAAATTCACCATAAAAGTCAGGCAGCAGGTGTGTTTGTAGCCACAGCTGTAGCCGCTGCTAATAGCTTATTAAAGTGAACACAGAAAAAACTAAATTCATTCATTCTCTATTATCCAGAATCAGCCCTCATATAGTTTTCTTTTGTCTAACTAAACAAAACGTAAGTCAGGCCAACAGCTTTTGTAATGTTTTTTATTACTTGGCTGCTGTTATCTATAAATGAAGAATAGACAAATTGTTTATTATTATTTATTTATTTATTATGATCTGATGATGATCAACAAATCATTTAAACCTAATAATTTCGATTAAAGTAAGGATATGTAAACCTATTTGTAGTGCCGCTTCCGAAAATTGCTCTGCATTTGATTCTATATGCTTCTGTACTTTGTCAAATTTTCCCACTTTTTCTTTTCATTAAATGTCGCAAAGGGGACTTTATTTGTGTGAATCACAGATGTTGTCATTGTGAATTATATGGACTACAGGTTCAGGCTGTTCCTGACTTCCACTTTCTCACCATTTCACCTACATACAGCATTAAGGTCGTGCCGTCAGACCTTAGACGGTGCACGAGCGTCCGCTAGTAGTATACAAGTGATGTTTAAAGCAGGATATGAAGCTGTGGCGATGCAGGCCTCCCCTTCACCTAGCTCATAAATATTTCAGACTTTCCTTCTGTACTCTCTGTGACGCCTCCCCTGCCGATTTGGAGGCAGAAATCTGGGTCAGATTTATTTTCCAGGAAGCTTAAAATCTTCTAAAATGTGCGTAGCTAACGGTTGATGATGATCGGTGAACTTATGACTGGAGGACTTTCAGACCGTCTGCACCCGATCCTCAGAGCAGCTGGGAAAACTTGAGTGAGTGTGAAGCCTCCGTCCTCCCTAATGAAAAAAAGAAAAGGAAAGGAAGAGAAGAGAAGGAACTAAAAGATGGAGAGAAAATGGAAAGTTGTATTCAGAGTGAATCTTGCCCTTGGTGTTTTTCAGCGTGTCACAGTTTCTGTCTCTTTGAACTGAAACGTCTCTGTTTGTCTGCTAAGTCACCACAGACCTCATGCTAAGCCATGTGATCCATCGCGCGCGTGCGCACACACACACACACACACACACACACACACACACACACACACACACACACACACACACACACACACACACACACACACACACACACACACACACACAGTGATTAATCATTTTGAACTTATTCCAATCTCATCAAGTTGATTTCTTCCCCTGCATCTATTTCATTTTCCACAGCCCCTGCAGCCCAATAACTTGACAGCACTCGGCTGTACTTTGTATCCAGTGCTACTTTAATGAGCAAATGTTAGCGTGCCAACAAGCTAAGAAGGTAACGTGTGGACATTTCCCGCTAAACATCAGCGTGTTAGCATCGACGCTGTTGAAAGTGACCTACACGCAGCCTCACAGGGCCGCTAGCATGGCTACTAGCCTATAGTATGTTAGCATGCTAACATTTTCTTATTACGACTAAACAAAGCCTATAGTATGTTATTATGCTAACATTTTCTAATTAGCACTAAACATGAATGGAATGTCATTAGCTTGTGCAAAAGTATTGGAGAAGTAAACTTATTACAGTTCATCCTTAAAATTTCCTGGGAAACGCGAGTTAGAATGCCTTTAGCTTCTGTACTGACGTATTTCAGCCTTTAAAGTGATACGGAGATGACTGCCTCAACTACTGTTAAATTAGGAGGAGGAGGGAGGTATAAAACGGTAACCCTGCAGCGTGGTGCAGTAGATGCAGATAAATGGTCCGTGTCGGCCTTCGTAGCTATACCTATGAAAAATAATGCACCATAATTCGTAGATCTCCCACAAAATCATTTTGTATGTCGTCCACGTTATCATGTACGAGGAAGTACAAAGACCACCAAAGCCCACATATGGGTCCAACAAAGAACCGATGTTTCGCCCAGGAGATCGCTGTTCGTCAACGCTGATTTATTCATCACGTAACTTCCGTATTTCAGTAACGTAACTTCCGTAGTTATTTTAACCCAAATCCTGATCTTTTCCTAAACCTAACCAGGTAGCTTTATTGCCTAAACCGAACTGTCTTGTTTCCCGTGAAGACAGAGGTTTATTTTGAAAAGACTGTATGCGTGTAACGAGCAGAAAAACGTGTGAAATATAAAGAGTGACTTTTTTTTTTGTAAGATATCGTACCAATACCTCCCTCGAATGCCCGCAGTGCCCGAGATCATCCGGTCGATTCATGCCATCTTACGGACGTAACACTCACCTCACTCGTATCTCTCCCTGTATTGCTTTGTTAGCTGCTACGATACACAAACAGGGAAGCTTTATATGACGAGAGTGACACAAAAAAAAAAAAACAGGAGAAAGACGTTTGCAGTCACATATGTTGCAGGGACTGCTTACATTTGTATTTGGCAGTGTGCTTGCACACATCATAAATCCCTGAAGGGTCTATCATTTGCTCTGCCTCCATCTTTTTTCTCTCTACATCTCTGTTTCATTTGCTCTCCCACCCACGGCCCACCCCCACCCCCTGTTTGTCTGTGCCTGCCCAATGACTGAATCAGTCTGGCTGGCTGTGGGCTGCTGCCAGGGAGCCGGTGAGAGTGATTAGTCACAGGATCTGGACGTCCCGAGCTGACAACAGGAAAGAAGAGATTCTGGAAGATTCCACCTAAGCTACAGCTGCCCCCTTCTCTTTTTTTCTTTACTTTTTCTTTTTGCTTTGTATTTAAACGGTTACAGTGGAAAGAGACTTGGAGAGGGAGAAGGGGGGAAGGACGGTGAAAAAGGGACACGAAAAAAAGTCCCAGACCAGATTCTAACTCAGTACACCTGTTATCCAGATGAGCCACCACGATGGTCCAACATCTGTCCTTCCTGTTTGTCCAGAAAAAGAGCACGTGTTTGTGGGATATGAGTGAGTGTTGCCTCTTAGGCTACAAATATTTTTGTGTGCACATGTGTTTTTACCAACACGTTCTCACTCACAACTCAGCAGCTTGGTCAGTGGGCCCGAAGGTTCAAACTATGACGCTCTGCGTACTCCCGGTAGTGTCAGTTTCAGCTGCTTGCATGCACACACCTTTCAAAATGAACTTCTGTGTTCACAGAAACAACTTGGTTAGGTTTAGTCAACAGAAATACTTGCTTAGGTTTAGGAAAAAGGTACCCGAGTCAAGTTTTAAGAAATGAGTTTTGCTGTATCCAAGATCAAAGCATAGTCAACAACACGGTCTGCAGAATAAAACCAGGGAAAAGTACCCTCTTTGTTTCTTACAACAAAAACAAGTGAGACAAGGAACTTTACAATGATTGATACGCTACTTCAGAACATTAAGTCTTGAAGTTGACATTGAGCATGAATGTAAAACGCATGGGTTTCAAGAGCGTTAGCGGCATGTGTGTGTTTATATAGTAGCACACCAACATCCATGTTCTCCTTTGATACCGCTGTCACGGTAGGCGCGTGCCGCTTCAGGCCAATCGGGCGGTTGTTTTGCGGCGGCGGCGGCCAATGGGGGAGAAGCAGTGCGCTCCCCGAGCCAATGGGCATCTTTGTTTGTGTGCGCTGAACGGGCTGGTCGTGTGCAGCTGTTCAACACATGCAGAACATGTGGCTTGGCTCCGCATGATTGTGTGTGCATGCATACATGTATGTGTAGGTGTGTGTGTGTGTGTGTGTGTGACTGGTGACAACCCTGGTTCTGGTATTTTGTTTTTTTTCCATCCCTCCCCCTCTTCCTCGTCTTATCTTTCCACACTTTTCCTGCTCTCTCGCTCTCTCTCCTCTCTTTTTCCATCCCTCTCTCTCTCTCTCTCTCTCCCTCCCTCTTACTGGAGCCATCGCCATAGCAACAAGCACACAGTGCAGAGGCCGGGAAATTTCTGGATCCCCGATTCATATTCCGATTCATCACCGCGGGGTCCAGTCGAACACTTAAACCCTGCTCTGTGTGTGTGTGTGTTATCGTGGGATTACGCGATAATCTGACAATACGGATTAGCACAGCGGACCTCCCGGCCCACTGGCTATCATACATCCTCTCTGATAGCGATCGCCATCTTCACCGTCACCATCTTTCTTCTCCTGCTTTTTTCATAAATTTGTGTTCACCAGCTTCTCTCGCCCCTCTTTCGGTCTCGTTCCCATCCCCTTCTCATCTTTCCTCTCGCTCCATTCTTTTATGCACCCCATACATCCCTCTTTTCATCCCTTTCATCTCCCTACCCATCATCCATGCCTTTTTTCCTCTCCCCCCTCCTCCCGATCTCTCCTCACGCCTCCCACATTCGGCTTTTACCGTCCCTCCGCTCAACTCATTTGCCTTTTCCAGTTTCACTCTCCTCCCGCTCTTCCTCCTGTCTGTCTTTCCTTCCTCCCCCCCTCCTCTCATCTCTCGTTCATCCAAATCTCTCGCTTAACTCTCATGGGATCAGGGAGGAGAAATTCCTTTTCACACGCTTCTTTTTTCTTTCCCAATCACTCTTGATCTTGTGCCTGCATCATCACTTTTCCATTTCTTTCTTCTCCCCCTCCCTCTGCACCCCCACCCCAGTCAGCCCAGTGGGGGATCCCCCCCCCCCCCTCCTGCATGCTACTATGGTTGCAGGGTCGAGTGCCAACATCGGGGGGGGGGGGGGACTAGTTTGAGTTCAGTTCACAGCAGTGGTTGATTCATTCGTTCTTTAGCTCTTTCTGCTGAGTTTGCGGCAAAAAATGACAGGTTTCTGTTCTGAACGTGAATTATTTAATTAAAACTGGACAGGATTGCTAATATAATCAGTCCATTCATTGGTAAGTCAAGCTCTGGGAATCTTTATTTTTTCGCAATTATTTTGACAATTCATTCAATTTTAAATACTTGACAGATTAATCGACAATGAAAATTGTTACTCGCAGCCCCCATATATACACTGTAGAAACCTTCATTCCCTGTTTCATTTTCAACCTTTTCATAGTTTAGAACCCTATTGTCATCAAATGTAGCCGATTAACGGCGGGTGAGGATGTGTCGGACCGTGGTGAGCCACAAAGCTCGACCGCCGCGAGTATTTCCTCCACAAGGAGCTTCAGTGACCTGAGAGGACCTCGGTATCGAGCCGCCGCTCCCTCACACTGGGAGGAGCCGGTTGAGGCGAAGGTTAGGGTACGGCGTAAGAATTCCGCCTGCAGGTGTTATCTTTTATTGTTTCAGGCGAGGCTGTAAAACTCTGTGGGAAACCCTGGAGTGGGTGGGAGGGGAGGGGAGGGGAGGATTTTGGGTATCCTCCGGGAAACCTGCAGGAGGTAACAGGAGTAACTACAGTAGGACTCTGACCCTGGGTAAATAGATAGATGATGAATGAAGGGATAGCCCAAACATATAAATACTAGAAAAGTACCCTCAGTGGTGTACAGATGTCTCCCTCCCCCCTCCAAAACAACAAATAATTGTCCTTCCAGGCTCCCTTACACTCAAGATGGCGGCGAAGATAACAAAAAACAGGGATTTATTCATCTTGCATCGTGCCTGTTTTTAGAGAATCGTAACTTATCGGCCTCAACGAAGGCCAAAATGTGTCCTTCAACAGACCAGGTAATGCTTGTTCTCAGCCTAGCCGATTAGCGGAAATGCCTTTTGCTGCTGAAGCAGTTGTAGATCACTGTGAGTGACGAGTCAGCAGTCAGTGACGGAGTAAATCAGTCGATAATAAAATAGCTTTTTCATAAATTGCTCCTTAAATGAGCACGAAAAATATCAGGCTGAAGGGTGCAGTGGTATGGGAGATTAGTCGAGGACAGACACACGACCGAACACACGATCTCCATAATAAACGGAGAGGGGATGAAAGAGGCCACCATTCAAGATTCTCACATTGCAATAAGTGATTGTTGTACATGAAATGGGCGACCCACTGATCGTACACATAACATCACATAATTCAGATGTTCTGAACTTCATTATCTTGAGGGAAATGTCTTGTTTCAAATGTTAAAAAATGATCCGTCATAAAGAGAATCGGTGCAGAGCTGCTCTATCGACACCACACAGACAGTAGCTGCAGACACAGGTACAATAAGGCTATTGTTCTCCGTGTAACTCGACCACATACACACGGCTGTGGTCCTCAAAGCCTCTCTTTCTCCCTTCATGTCTCTCACACACACACACACACACACACATGCAGTGCAATTAGTTTTGCCAAACTAGTAAAATCACGGCCGTGCACACACAAATGAGAGCTATCGACGGCTCTGTTATGACAATCACACACACACACACACACACACACACACTTTCTCTCTGTCAGTCCAAAGCTTTCCATTGGTTAGTTATGTGTGTGAATGAATAGGCGAGGGTTACAAAGAGACATTTGATCGGTTGACAGTCCAGAGAGAGAAGGAGCATGAAACAACGAGAGCGCTTGGGAGCCTGGTTTCAAAGACCCGTGAGCTCTTTTTAAACTCGGGGTATCGGTTCAAAAGCCGGCTTCCTTAACTTTCATGAGAAAGTCGGCGATTCGTCTTCTTTAAAAAAAGCTGTATCCGTTTGTGTCGAGGCCTGCGTGCCTATAATGTGTTTGAGAATGCACGTAAAAAAAAGAATGCACAAAGTATAAAAGGCAATCCTCAAAGTCCATTTAGGCATCAAAATCTCTTCTTAAAAGTCATGACATTTTATTTTGGGCTCGTTAAAAAAAAATGAAAGAGACAGTGTGTAGGATTTGGTGGCATCTCTAGCTGAAATTAAGTCAACTTTGACTTAATTTTACTTCACATTTGTTACGTAACTTACATACTTAACTAACACCACCTACATAAGTAACAAACGTACTTATTACAGCCTAAACCTAACCAAGAAGTTTTGCTGCCTAAACCAAGCCAATTAAGCTAAAACTAAGTAAACCTACGTTGGAAGTTTATTTTGAAAAGACGCTGCACGCATGTAACACGGAACTGACACGCCCAAAACTGACCCTAGAGTCGTACCTGTAGTGTCATAGTTTGTCGTTATTTGGCGAGTTGGGAGTAAGACTGTTTTGGCTATTACCGCTTATTGCCATAGGTGGCGCCAAAGACACCGAAGCAGAGGTCTTCGAGACTGTAACGGGTAGTCGGAGAATTGTGCGCTCAGTGGAGGGGAAACAGAACGGTACTTGTTATACTTTTTTTCTCCTCCTCTAACTGTGTGACTCGATGTGTAACTCTCTCCGAGGGTTGATCTATAGTAGTAAATTAGGGAGCCGCTGCTGACGCTGCATGATATCAGTTCATTACATGCCCCAGTGCACTGTACATACAGTATGCTCAGAGCCTATCACAGCCTCCTCTCCTCCCCTCTCCTCACTATGCAAGTTTTTTAGACGTCATTCTTGTTATTAATTTGAATTTGCCTCTCATTTACGAGCATTATCGCATGTATATCTTACACATAAGAGTTCTAAAGCTTTTTGTTGCTATTCACTTCTCAGCTGTAACAAAAGAAACAACACCTGCACTGTGAACGTCACACTAAAGCCTTAACAATAGAGACATGGTATTGGTTAACACTGATGTGGGAAAGAGACCTACATCAACCACTGAGCATGAGCTTTAATTAAAGTACCTGTATATGTGTACTCAGCATATTTTACCGATATCTACATGTTTTTGTTTTTTTGCATTGAGTATATGAGAGTGAGACAGATAATGGCGGTAGAGAGAGAGAGCAGTAGGCTTAGACTTCTGTCTGTTGGATCAGGTTCAGACCAGGGAGGGTTGGTGGGTCTGTGTCTGTGGGATTGGCTTCCTGTGATTGTAAATCTATCCCCTTGCTCTGTAATGGATGCGTGTGTGTGTTGGTGTGTGTATGTGTGTGAGAGGGAGAGATCAGGGCGTGTCGTTAAAAGATTTCAGAGAAGCACATCAAACTCTTGACCTGTTTATTTTCTCTTTCATGTTTTACACTTCCCCCGTTCCCCAGTATGTTTTATCAGCTTTTTAGTTTTTTTAAGACGTCTTCCTGTTTTCTCATCTGCTTCCATTTTATTTAGCTGTTTGCTGTTATTGCAGATCCAACACTAAATCCTGATATGTTTACCTGCTGTCCATATAGATTCAGTATAAAGTAAATTCCTCGTCTCTGATTCCATCAGCAGCAGAGAGCCGTGTAATCGTCACCACTCAGCTGCCCTGAGTTTCTTTTCTTTAATAGAAATACTGTTTTCGTTCAGTAATTACGTCTCCTTAATCACCTTTACCGTGTATTTTTTACTAAGATCCGACGAGGATCAAGCCATTGTCTACTTAAATACATCATTTTTGTGATTAGGAGTCAGAGTGCGGGCATTAGCCTTCGTTGATACTGCTATCCAATAATGTGTTGAATTTTAACTGGAATGTCGAATAAAGCCCACCAACCCCACCCTCAAAATCCAAGATGGCTGCTCCGAGCATCAACAGTAAAAAGAACATTACAACAACTGGCATAGCTAACAGTGGCTAACAACGGCTAGCCTGGCAACTGGGACGCAGTTAACTGGGGTTAACAGCTCCGACTTCCGATTTCTTTACGTGAGCCGCTGTGGCAATTCCTTTTCCCCTTCAATGTTTTTTTTACCCAGACTCAGCTGTACTTGTTTAGTGCTAATTAACATATTTTAGCATGCTAACTCGCTAAACTAAGATGGTCAAAGCTGGTAAACGTTATACCCGCTATGTGATAATCAGCATGTTAGCATTGTCAGTGTGAACATGTTAGCATGGCGACGTTAGCCTCCAAACACCGCTTTGTCCGAGTACAACCTAACAGAGCTGTACCTCTGCATGTCCCACCCGAATTGTTTCTCTATCCCTCCCTTCTAACCTAATTTCTACTCTTTGAGACTTTTTACAGAATTTCAACTTTTTTTTCATTTTTAGGTCTTCATATTTTTAGGGTGAAACGTCACATCAGAGGGTCTCAACAGTTCCGTACCTACAGCTTTTTAAAACATCACCGCCAGTCAGAATGCCAGAGTTAGTCATGTTAATTCGCCGTAGTTGAAATAGTCTCAAAGACTCTTGGGATATTGACTTATTGACGTTTAAATGCAACACGTGGCGGCTTCATTAAAGCATCAATATGGAGCCGATCCATCAGTGACCGACTTTCATCTCCACTTCTCTTCTCATCTTCTGCCCTTTCCTCCTTTCCTTCATCCACGTCCTCCTCCATCCCTTCTTCCTTCCTCCTCTTTTCCCAGCAGTCGGACAGAAATAACCCCGCTGTGTGTGTGTGTGTGTGTGTGGACCAGTAGTCAACTGGAATAGAGCTATACCAGGACCTCACTGTATGTGTGTGTTGCAGTACTGCTCATCACACACACACTCTCTCCCTGGGCGTCCTCCGTTAGAGAACCTGACATTTACACTCTGAGACGGCTGCACCATCTTGCACATCAAAGCCCTCCTAAACTTGGCCTTTCTCCCTCCTCTCTCACTCGCTCGCTCTCCCACGTTTTTCTGTTAATTTTAACACCAGACATAAGCTATTTTGAGATGCTTTTTCTTTTTCTTTTTTTTTTAAACCTAGAAGGTTATTTTCGTATTAAAATATTCAGGTCAATTGCTGTTCTTTGATTTCTTGGTGTGTCTACACTGTTATTTTGCTGTTAAATAATCTATCACCTCTTGTCTCCTCAAAGCGGCTCATGAGAAAAGAAAACAGCAACATTACCAACCTCAGGGGTCTTATACGTTCACTGTGTCGCAATTACTTTGTAGAAATCTTTATATTGTCTCATATATAAACATTCTTTTTAAATGTTGCTACTACTAAATGATAAGAGCCTCACGGCAACTCTTGCGATGTAACAAATAAAATATATATATAAATATATCCACATTTAAATAAACTGATATAAAGACAGAATATAATGGAACGCCGGCTATAATCTGCTATGTGCTCTGTACATGATGGCCATTTAAACTCAACAGGATATATTCACTGTTCACAGCGACTGGAGGTAACATGGGGGGGTCAACTGGGGTCCATGGATGATTTTTGCCCCAGGACCCTTTAGTGGGTTAATCCAGCCCTGTTACTGTGTCGTTACAGTTTTGTTTCTCTATCCATTGAGCCAACACTGACACAGCCAATGCAACTTTTGAAAGAGGAAATTACGCATTATTTCTTTTACAAATAAAAACCTGAATCCATAAGCAATGAACACGCCTTTGTTCAATTCATTACACTACAGGTTTACTTGGTCTGGTATGACCAATACCTCATGGTGGCTTTAACGTTACCTAATGTTCGCAAACTTTAGATAAACATTGTTATATTGCTGAGTCTGTTGATGACTTTATAACTCATCTTATCTCTACTTGTGCCTCTGTTAAGCTACATCGTAGCATTTATGATTCAGTATGATGACTAGTTGATGAATGATCATATTAATGAACCTGTAAGTGTAACCAGTCTGTCCATCCGTTTGTCCTATAGGTAAAAGTGTAATGCTTGCAACAACAAAAGAGTTATGTTACCTAACTCAAGAATTTGTATAATGAAAATGTGAAAGAGTTCTAAATTGAAGTCATTTAAGGTAATGCTATATGAATTAAGTCCACACCCTCATTAGACTTAATAGCTCACTTTGGAGAACATCTCATTTTCCAGCCCCACGCCTGACTGACTGATTCAACTTTAACAACCTGCTTGCCTATCCAAGTGCAGTGCTAAAATATTTGATTAATTTGACGCTGGAAGAATCAATATGCAAAGATATAACCCCTGCGAGCACACGACGAGACTGTCGTTTGTGTCTTTGATAATTATGTGAGTGCACCGGCAGGGTAATTTACTGCTGGATAATTGATCTACACAATAATAATCGGAGACGAGACTCATTTTTGCTTCCATAGACATCCACACACACACACAGAGACTCCAGTGTTGAATCAGTGCAGCCAGCCTAGTTTATGAGCTATATTAGGACTCCGATTTGAGAGTCCCTCTCTGCTGAATTCGACGCTCTGCTAGTTCAGGGGCCGCTGATGTCAGTATCCCGTGTAGGAGAATGTGTGCGTGTGTGTGTGTCTGTGTTTTATGCGTGCGCGAGTGATTACATTTCCCTAATTGACCGTTCGCTCACCCCTGTCCTGAACAGCGATTGTCCAATCATAGCTTAGCGACTGTCAAGATTTGGATTTCCCAACACGCTAAAAACAGAACCCGTCTGCATGGTGCTGCCATAAAAGAGATACGTGGCATTCAAAGAGTTTGCAGGGGGATGACTTTTTTAAAGCATTTCCGAAACCAAAAACACAAAATCCATTTATCTGCTTAAACATATGCTACAGTTGTTAGCATGTCCAGCTAACTAGCTTTGTGCAGTAGTAACCTAGCATTATTCCCAGCCAAAGAGCATATAGTGGAAGAGATTTGTGACAATTTTCATTCAACGGTAGCTCCGACCGGTAACGTGATTGATACAGTCATGTGGTATTGCTTGAGTGTGCTTCAGTGTGAACAGTCTGCCGGTAATGGCTTAATTTAGTACGCAGCACAGCATACATACATACAGACTGATGCAGTACGCTAGCATGCCATCTCGAACATGACGAAAACGACGGTCATCAGCTCAAATTGAGGAGCCCCCGTTTGTCTACCTCTGTCTGAATTAAAGGACTCATTTGTTTCAAAGTGTCTCAGAATTTCAGGTGGTAGATCTAACACCGTTAGCTACGGAAAGCGTAGCAACAGTAGCTAACTGGGGCGGGGCCTTGCACGCATGTTTGCAGTTTTTGTGAACCTGCATCAGTGCTAGGTCATACTTGCATCACTAGTTTATTATGTTTGAATTGTTGTGTGTATGTGTGTGTGTCTGTGTGTGTGTGTGTGTGTGTGTGTGTGTGTGTGTGTGTGTGTGTATGTACACACCCAGTGCTGGCTGTTTTCCAGAGCTAACTTTCCTCCTGAAAGCGGGAGATAACACAGCACTGCTCGGAAAGGGAGTAAGAGGATGACAGAGAGGGGGAGGCGATAATGCAACCGAGAGATGGGAGTTTACAGGCCAACAGGGATGGAGGGTGAGAATAGGGGGTGGGGGGGGAGTAAGAGAAGGAGAAGAAAAGGGGGGTGCAGTAGGAGAGATAGCAGGAGAGGATCAAAAAGAGGGAGAAGAGGGTGTGATGAGAGCGGCATGGAGGATGGGAGCTGGAGTGAGTGGAGGACTCTTGGTAGAAGAGGGAGGAGGAGGAGGAGGAGGAGTAGTAGTAGGTGGTGATGTGCAGGGGGTGGTGGTGGTGGTGGTGTTCATTATGAGTCATGCCCAGGGAGGCTGAGTGCCGCAGGGGAAACAGCTCACTGAGAGTCCCAGGCATCAAAAGGCCTTCTGGAGCTTCTCATAATGTGTGTGGTGTCATCAGGGAGAAGAGGGACAGACAGACGGATAGAGGTCAAAGTAAAACTAGGACACAACAGCTCCTCTCCTCTCTCCTCTCCTCTCCTCTCCTCTCCTCTCCTCTCCTCTCCTCTCCTCTCCTCTCCTCTCCTCCCAGCCCTTGCCCTTTATTGCGTAGGGGCAGTTTTACTGCAGCATTGCAAGTCCAGAGAAATCCCTGCACACACAGACACTCACACACAAACCTTGTTCCGCTTTATTAACGCCCCAAGGCTAACTAAGCTTTACGTCAAAGGTCGTACATGTTCTTTTTTTTTTTTTAATCTCTCTCCATCTCTATCTTTGTCTTTCCATCTCCCTCTACCTCTCTATTTCACCTCCCCCTCTCCTTCTCTCAACAGTCTAAATGCAGCAGGCAAATCACAATATTCCATAATAGCCGGAGCCCACGCTGTCGGGTCACAATGGAGGGACGCGAGGGAGAGAGAGGGATGGAGTGTCGAGATGGAAGCGGTACATTGATAGGCGGTGAATAACGGAGCGGAGGGAAATGGAGAATGTGAGGATGAAGATGAGAGGGTGAAATGAGAGGGTGAAGGGGGGGGGAATTATGAACCAGCCGAGTGAGGATGAGTTGTGTGATTGTTGTTGATGCAGCTCTGAGTCTGTTTTCCAATCCAGCGCTGGCTTATTCCTGGCCATGGTCACTGCCACACGTGTGATGAATTTGTCACCTCTGCTCCTCCCCCTTCTCATTTTCACTTCACTCAACCAGCCAGCTTTTTATTTTTTCATCTCCTCATCTTGGTCGCTCTCTATTGATGTCACAAATTAGTTTTCGGTGTGGTTGACATTTGTTTTCTCTTTTTTCTCATATCATGTCTTCTTCCATTGTTACCAGACTTCCCTCACTGGAACGATGGTGGCATTGGTCATTTGTCCAATCATCTCAAAGGAACTTGTTTTGCCAGATAAGGACCTCATGTGGCCGTGCAACTGTCATCTGTCAGAAGAAATAAAGTGTGTTAACAATACATTTGTGGTCCATCATTTTTAACTGAAAATTACACAACACAAAATTCATGTTTTTCTAGAACAACATAGTTTCTAAAGGACTGGTGTGGCCCACATTGCTGCACAATCCTTGTAAATTCGAGATTGGAGTAATGAATAAAAACTGCCTTCACTTGAAGAGAAAGACTTGTTCGCTTTATCCCATAGAATGAAATGAGAAGAATACCACTGTTGTATCTGTCCAGCAAATATGAAGTTGCAGCCTGCTAGCTTAGCTTAGCTTAGCTGGGCTCAGTTCAAAAGTAACCTGCTCCCTTAAAGCTCATTAATTAACATGTCATATAATGCATGGATATTGAATCCATGCAAAACTGGAATTATAATGTTTTTTTTTTCATTCAGACAAAGCTTCGCTAACTTTTACTCTGTCGCCTGTCGTTATGCTAAGCTAAGCTAGCAAGCTGCTGGCTGTTGCTTCAATTTTAACCGCACAGACGTGAGAGTGGTATCAATCTTTTCATCTAACTCTCAGCCAGAAAGCAAATAAGTGTATTTCCCTACCATTCTTTTTAAATTGCAGTGCTCTGATTCTATTCGGTTGCTATTCGTTAAATAGCCAGACGTGGTCATTTCATGTTCCAGGCGTTGCTTTAGGACGTTGTTTAGCTTGTAGGTCTTGTTTTCCTCTGTCCTCTCCTTCCTCCTACAGTGTATACTTTACCACTCTGTTGATCCTCTCCTCTTCCGCCTCTTCTCCCTCCTTCCTCAATGACAAACATGTGGCTCCTGTGATGAAGGAGGCCAGAGAGGGGAACACATAATGATGTCCTGTGACTGTGGAGTACTTCCACTTCCATGTGTGTGTGTGTGTGTGTGTGTGGGGGGGGGGGTGCCTCTTGTGTGTGGCAACATTTTACTCGGCAACCTCATAAAGATAAAGATAAAGAGAGCACATGTGGACAGTACATGTGTGGGGATGTTAGTGTGTGTGATCAGAGTGTAAACTTGCCTGTAAATGACACTTATTTGGTGGCTTTTGGGTGATCAAAGTGGAAACTGCACTCTGATGGTTGGTTAGCCTCACGTCTGAATTGTGTGTGTGTGTGTGTGTGTGATGAGGTCATTGTCTGTTCAGTATAGTCATCACAGTGCTGCCCAAAGGTCTGTACTTGAAGAGAGGCCACAGAGTCATCCGTCGCACTCAGCAAATTCACAGCGAACCCTTGCCAATTAGAAGTAAGTCCGCAGGAGAATACACTTTATAGCACACGCAGTGTAATGTACAAAGTTAATCAATAGATCAAACTAAAGGAAACAGCAGTGCTACTAGGTTGACTGTTTTGGGGCCACCACACCAAACTCCCCCTCTCAAATGTAACACTTTAAAGTTGCTTTAAAGTGTCTTTATCAGTTACTTTTCTCGATATTTTTTTCACTTATTTTTTGGAAATCCACATGAACAACTCTTCACACCTGCATAAATTAGAGCCACCGCACTTACTTAAAATGGCACTTTTTAAAGCTGCTTTGCCTGTTACTCGCGATATTTCCGTCTTCTTAAACAGTGGTTAAGAACACAAGGAGAAAACAGCAGGAGTTGAGTTTTCATACAAACTAAATTATGATTGGTGTGTTAACTGGATGCCAAATTAATCCAAGCACCCAAGGCCAAATTGGAGTCTGGCACAGCGCTCCCTGCACATAAAACACACCGGGGTTACATTACATAACTTACAGCATCGCCGATCTGTTTTGACCGAATATTCTCCGGTCTAGCTCAGCTATAAAAAAACAACAACACAGAAACCATTAGCACGTTAGCACGTTAGCGTGTCATTCACAACCGAGCTTGTTCGTAACCGCTACCAACAGCGTCACCTTCACTCCGTGTAACTCTCCTCTGCTCCAGTCCGTGTTTGTGCAGAGGGAAGAAGCTAAGCTCCTCTGTGAAATACGAGAGCAGAGGATATTAATGATCGTGCAACATTTTTGCTGTGGCGCTCATAATTCTACAGCGGTGGAATGAATATAGGGGAGATACAGGACAATATGGATACATATGACCATGTGGTTTCTAGCTGTCTTCTGACATCAAATCACCTCATCTAGTAATCCGTCCCCTGCCTTACTCTCTCTTCTTCTTCTGTGTCTCTGCCACAAATACTGAATGTTTCCATGGGATTGTAGGACTTTACCTTTGCCTGATAGTGGCACAGTCTACGCTGCTACAGAGTTGCTTAATCTGATGACAATGCAGGTCCTCTCCAGTCGATGGACAGCAGTAGAGCTGCACTATCAACATCACTAGATTTCACTGTGTCCATATTTACTGCACATATCAATGACCATGAATATAGGCCATCTCATGACCTAATTACTAAAGCCCAAATGATTTCTGAATCTGTGTAACCGCAAGTGTCTGCGTGACGTAGATTTTGTCATCTACAAATCATGGACATGAACACTGTATGGGGTAGTAGGGGTTAGAACGGGTGGCGATAGAGTTCCTTGTTGGCATCCCAACCACTGATCGACGCCAACATCCTGTTTTAAGATTGATATTCAGACATTCAGCGAAGTTCATCCTCAGTGAATTTCCATTACTTTTCACCGTATTAATATAATCAAACATGGCTCTTTGAAGTTAGGGACTTAAAATTATATTATATCAGGCGGCAACCTCCGGTTCTGACAAGTGAAGCCAATGTGGAAGTCTCTACAAACTTGCATTCTCTCTACTGACCAGCAGGGGGCGACTCCTCCCATTGCAAAAACAAGTCAGATTGTATAGAAGTCTATGAGAAAATGACTCTACTTCTCACTTGATTGTAATAAATATAAACATTGTAAACATGAGTTTATGGTCTCAATCTCTAGTTTCAAGTCTTCTTCAACATAGCATGATGTTCATTTAGTATATTATGGTCCATTTAGAGTCAAATAGACCTCAAAGCAGGGTATGCTTTAGTGCAGGCTTACTGTGATTGACAGGTCGCTGCCGCTATCAGAGACGTATCCGGCGTCTCTACGTCACTCCTCTGCATTCCAAATATGGCAACCTCAGTTCACCGCTTGTAAAAAGTCAAGATGGAGAAAGATGAAGCAGGACGAGTTCTACAAATTCCAAATACTGATCGGTTTGTGACATAAACAACTACTGAAAGCTTTGCGTCACACGGGAGCATTTGCATCTGACTTTATCTGGACCTTAAGGCTCACTCCTTGAAAATATTATTGAGATGAATTACACTCAACACTCCGCTCACACTCAACAATTACGCTCAACACATGTAGACTTCATAGAGGTTCATTGTTTTGAACTTGTGTGTCTTTGTCGGGGCGTAGCTGCAAGTGTTGTGCACTCTGCTCTGTTCAATGCAGGGAGAACCCGAAGGCAGCAGTTGACCCCTTGGTCATTCGTTTTAAGAACACGTCTGTGGTAGTGTTATGCCCGGGTGATGTTAAACAGTACAGACAGTAAAGAGAAAAGAGGGAATCACATGTTTCGTCCTCCAGTGGTGTCCCACTTTACATTCAAACACAGGCAAATTCAAAGAATTCCAGCAATTCGAGATACCAAAGTATGAGTCCAGGAGAAATTTACACCTGAAGGTGATACCAGATAATATAGCAATGTTAATACGGTAGATGTAATACGGAAGACATGTTGCTTTGTATTTGTCTCTCTCCTATAGAACTTACTTGGTGAGTTTAATTTTGTATTATTTAATATAGAAGAGCTAAATTGTACTGAACAACTTCACCTCCAGACACTCACCAGCTAAACTAATATTCTACCACTAAAACAACAATTTTGACTTTAAATGGATATTCCACTGTGTGATGCCTTACAGGCATTCCGTATCAGCCCCACTTAACCTCGTTAAACTCCTATTTGGGTTTTTGCAAAAGACAAATATAACTGATTTTGTTTTGAGTTTAGCTATTTTTAGCTATGCTAGCTCTTGGGGTGGCAGTGTCGGTCGGACCGCCACTTTGGTCCAGACCGAAATATCTAATATATCCTTTTCATCATTGGCTGGATTTACATACAATTTGGTAAAAACATTCATGTCCCCCTCGGGATGAATTGCAATGACTTTGGTGATCCCCTAACTTTTCTTTTAGTAGCATCATCTGCTGTGCCTAAGTGCCACCTCCCGAGGCCGCTAGTGTGACTGTAGAATCGTAGTCTTGTTTAATCCTGTTTACAATGACACTAACAGTTGGATAAAATATAATAGACTATTTCCAGCAGTGCTTTCTGTTAGCTTTGAATTTATCCCATTTGCTGATACATCAGCTCTTAAAAGGCAGTGTTTCTGTTTTCAATTACCTCCAAATGCCTTTTGTGAATTTTGCCTGTAATGGCTTTTACCCTAGAAGCAGATTGAGTGTTGCTAAAGGTCAGGCATTAAACTCCATTAGCACTGTTGATGACAATAACTGTGTTGCACAGCTGTCTCAAAGGCCTATGCCCATTGCAAATGCACCTTTTTTTGCTCGGGCTGGGTATTGGTACTCTATACCTTTTAAAGGCGTCGATACCTTTCAACCCTCTGAACCCCAATACAACTAGGAAGCCATGTCACATGACAGGAATTCCATGAAACTTCGACCGAACTGCAAGTTGCTGAATACAGAGCAGAGAGAAGAGGAGAGGAGATGCTGTAGGTACAGGTTGTAGAAATATTTTAATATGTATCAAGTAGAGCCTCCATTTTTTCCCCAACATTGGTAGCACTGGTGGGCACTTTGAAACATGTTGGATATATAGAATCCATTGTTTTCCAAATTCTTTAAAAGAAATTATCAAAGAAATTCAACTTTTTACGTTTACATTTTTTTTTATGATTTATGGCATCGCATTTTGAGTTCTCTCTACATCTAGCCATGCATGATTGAGGAAAAACGCCCCCTAACAACAGCAACAGTGCTGACAAAGCTAACATGTTAACCTGTTGGGCAACCGGAGGATGGCCGTTCCTCTTCCGAGATGACGCGGTCCCGCCACCATGGGGACGGTTTTATCAGCGCTAACCGCTGTGCATGGCATCATTACATTTTAAACAATACTTAGCCGTACTATACAAGGTAAGATAAAAATGTGGAAAACACGTCAAAAAGGAAGTTTAAAATACTACTTGTCTGTTGTTACATGGAGATTAAGAAACTGACCCTTCACCTAATTTTGCCCCAGGACCCCGATGAGATATTTGACTGTAAGATACAGACCAGTGTCCACAATATATCAGGCGTCTGAGAACAGGAGTGCTGTCTTTGCAGAAAGTCTTCCTTTCTCATCCATATGAATGAATTACTGAGTAATGCAGGATCAGCAATCCTTTTCTGGTCGGTTTAGAACGCACTGGCCCAGATTTACCATCAATTATGCGACTATCTCACACACAAAGTTAGGATTTTGGGTTAGAGACACCATGCCTTACTACCAGTAACCTCAATTCAACAGTACCAATTCATCTCAGAATAGGAATCACAAACACAGTGACTTTGAAATGAGAACCACATTTATGCCAGCCTTCACATTTTCCGTATTAGTAACGGTAGTGTACATATAAGATTAGTGATTAAGTGGGCCGTTTTAGGTTTTGTTAGATGTAAAACTTTGTTTGCGCACGATCACATCGGGAGGCTAAACATTGCCCTCGGATGATTAGAACCGCCTAATTGAAGATCAGAGAGAGAGAGAGAGAGAGAGAAAAATCATTCAACTAAGGCAAGAAGAAAGGAGAGTCAAGAAGGACAACTTCAGAGACAACCTGAACTGTGTTTGAATGATAATGAGACGAAATAATAAAGACAACAAGAGAGTGGTGGAGGGTCAGGGAAGGCGCAATGGAGAGCAAACAGAAAGCAGTGAAAACAGTCAGAGAGACGGGCAGAGAGGGGTCTTTTTACAGCAGACACATGGCCTCTATTGATCACCGATCCATGTGACCGTCCCCAGGGTGTGTCTCGGTCCTCTGGAAGTCCCTCTTTGCCCGCGAGTGTGCTCGCCTGTCTGCGTGGGTGCCGTCGCGCCGTCTTGCGTGTCTCAGCGCCTTAAGTGTACGGGGATTGGAAGTGGCGTCCTTGTCCGAACTTGCACGTCATTGTATTGAGCATCGCTCCGGGCAAACAAGCTCAGCTGTAAAATGGCAATCAGACTGAAATGTTGTGGGGGGGGGGGGGGGGGGGGGGGCAGAAAATCCAGAATCAAGCACATGTTTTTGTCTTCCGGTCCCAGATGGAAACTCTTCTTGACGCTTCAACACAGCGCAGGTTTTGGGGCTTTCACTCCAGCCACTTCTACAAGTGTGTGCATTCAGACACTTTGATGAAAGGTGTCCACCAAATCAAATATATTGCATTGTCATCAACGTTCTCTTTTGGTCTTCTTCATACTAACCAGTTCTGCCTGTGTAACAAAGGGAGACACCTTCAATTGCTATTGTGTAGGGTGAGCATAAGCTTGGGTTGTATTGCTAGATGGCCGTGATATATTTCTAATAAGTAGAAGGAGGCTGGAGTGTTTCTGTTTATTCGCAACCAATGTAGCAACATTTTAGCGGTAGAAAACTAGCAGCTGACGTACCCGACTGAACTCGGAACTCAATGCCACAGCGTGAATTTCCACTACAAACTCGCCTCTAACTGTCTTTACATCGACTTTGCATGCACCTCCTCTAAAATGAGTTGTTTGAACACACAGTAAATTACAGCCAGGCTAGCAGCTCTGCAAGGCTGTACTCTGGCTATGGACTGTATATAAGAAGTGGAAGTAGTCATCGTGACGTAAATAATGGGTTTGTGGACTGCCGTTTTGAAGCCTTGAGTTCAGCAATTTGGCCATCGCCCCGTTGTATTACGGCTGTCGCCATCTTGGCTTTTTGCGACCAGTGAAAGGAAGTTACCATATTTGGAATGCGGAGGAATAACGTAGTGATGCCATAAACGGCTCTAGTAGCAGCAGCGACCTGTCAATTACAGTAAGCCCGCCCTAAAGCGTACCCTGCTTTATGGTTACTCTAAATGGACCATCATTTACTAAATGAACATCATGCTGTAATGAAGAAGACTTGAAACTACAGATTGAGACCATAAACTCATGTTTACAATGTTTACTGAGGTAATAAATCAAGTGAGAAGTAGAGTCATTTTCTCATAGACTTCTATACAATCACACTTTTTGTAAATGAAGTCAAATTACGTAAATTTTGATTTAATTTAACCTATTGTTGTCTTGTAACTTACATTTAAACATATATGCTAATATTAGCTAATTATCACTAAACACAAAGTACCCTACGGCCATGCAGAGGAATTAGTGACCATGTCCGTTAATCAAAAAACATTGTTCCAGGCTAAGATATTTTAACAACTATTACTAAATAAATTGACTTTGGATGTTAAAACTCTCAAAAGGACGATTCTTCTACAATTTATAGAACACCCTAACCTTAACTTTTCCTCTTCATTGAAATGTATTGAGCACACTGAGGCTCACAGAGGAAGAAACCATCACAGACCAGACCAACCATCTAACGTCATCCTCGGGGGGGGGGGGGGGGGGGGGGGGGGGGGGGGGGGGACGTATACATCAGACAAAGCAGTGACGGCAGTACATGCAATAAATAAATAACACTAACAAGAAGCCGAGCAGAACAGATGCTTGTTTTCAGGAATGTGCATGGCATTCAAACACGTGTGTGTGTGTGTGTGTGTGTGTGTGTGTGTGTGTATGTGTTTGTGTGGCTCTGACAAACGTGTTAGCCATCAGGGAGATAACCTTGATAGCGGGTGAGGAAGCTGTTGCTAGGTAACTATAGAGCGCCAGTGCACCTCTGACTGTGGCAGTTGCAATGCTCCCAGTGCAAGGTCTTATGAGCAATGATAATCAATACATAAAACACATTTTTAATCTTTCTTTTTAATATAGTTTTGGTGGCAGCTGGGTCCTGCTGTTGACCAAACTCCACTTCAACCTGTTCTGTGGAAGCGTTTGGTACCAATTCTGTTGATGAAGCAGTATAATATCAGCCATGAACAGATGGAGCCTTAAGGGCTTTAGATGTGCTTGATGCTCAGCTCTACTAATAGAAATCACGATGAAAGAAACAAGGCTCTGGTTTCCTTGTCAGTGTGTGAGGCGTCTGTGACACAGTCATCTCATCACACTGATTATTCCAGTAACAGTGACGGTAACACAGTTGTTTACAGGACGGCACTGCTGTTTCTAGCAGAAGGACTTGTTATTGTCCAGATCAAAGGCACACTTTTTATGAAAAAGTCTGTTCACATAATTAATCCATCGCCGAGTCCCGTCTCGCGGACGCAGACCGGCCAATCAGAGCGCAGCATCGGCCAGCTTCGACTCTCATACGATCGTTTTCTTTATTGTCACGTTGGGTTTGTGGATTTGGAGCTAGTCATGGTTAACACTGCGTAATAGGAGATATATGTTTCGAAAAACGTTACGTTTCTATGTAAAAGTGCGGAGCTAACATTAGCAGAGTACGTTAGCACATCATTAACTAGCATTAGCACTTCTAACCTACGCTAGCTACTGAAGGTATACTGAATGTACACACATGCTACTTAAGCTTTTACATGATTGTCCCATGAATAAAGACCTACCAGCTTTTCAGGAACATTGTTGTTCTTATATCCCAAAAATTGGATGATATTGATGCTGGGAGTGCAGTTAGTGACAGTGTGGGCTCCGTGGTAGCTCTGACAGCTTGATGGAGTAGCAGCTGGGGGCGGGGCTTAGCAATGGATAAATTAGCTGTTAGAAATGACATATTAATGTAAGAAAGTGACCAAAATGTACATAATTAGATACATTAATATACTGAGCATGACACATCTGTTTTAAAGATAAATGTATCGGTAATATTTGTTATTTTGAATGATGCTATATATTTCTGCTTCCCTACTTTATGTGTTTCTTCTTCTTCTTCGACATCTGAGGGAAACTCAATACCCCCCCCCCCCCCCCCCCCCCCCCAGCTGCTCACATTGTAGGTTAGTCCCAACACCTTTGACCTCTCAGCTCTGCGCTGTGTGTTCAGCTCTGCTTATCTCCGTTGCGCCGCTCCGTCCTGTGTCTCGGAGATAGAGACCCGAGGTGCTCCGCACCCTGATCACAGGTGGTCAAGTTTCAATGGGGCCGTCCTTTCAGAAAAACAACGTTGGTTAGATAACTAGAGTTGTTTCAGCGGGAGTTCAATCGAGGACCACTCTTGTATCCATGGAGACAGCCTCCCATGGTAAGCGGAGTGTGTGTGAGTGAGTGTGTGGTCAAGGCAGGGGTTACAGTTTCACTGTGTGTATAAATAGCAGGTTATAATGGAAATAAACCCATTCTCCTGGTAAAAGCCTACAGTGCACTACACATTACTTCTCCTACCACATGCTCCAGCGGCTAACATTGGAGAACTAAAAAACAGGTAATACAAACGAATGTCTGAATAAAATACAATAAAATACTGTGTTCTATGTACACTAAGTATCACTTGATACGTATATTGTGCTAAAGATACCTGCCCCAGGCAAAACTATGATACATGAAGAACAGTTTTCTCCACTATTTTCAGACGTTTTAAAGAAAGTTTTTTTTAACTCAATCCTGTTTTGCCGCTTAACTCGACAGTTCCTATTTCTAAACATGTTTTAATTTTACCTGAGGAAAGGTGGAGATTAACTGATGCTTTTGGCAAAGTAACGATATCTTGTTATCTCCCACCTGTACACATCTCTTCAACATGCGGAGAAATCCAAAGTTGAACAGACGTGCTGTGCCTCATTACAGCAGCTAGACTACAATTAGACAATCATTGGTCAGACGAGGGTTTACCAAACAGTCAATTAGCGATCATAGATTAAAAGCCCCGCCCCTTTTAAGTCTCTCTTTTCACTTTCAGTTTTGTGTAGTTATGTTTATTGTCATATAGCATGTAGCTAACGGGTGTAGACGTAAGATCTCTGATGACTGTGAAAGTACACTGATGAATGGCAAAAGAAAGTAAAGATACCAATGAACACTTTCAAGCTGTCAGCGTGAATTAACCATATGTTGGTGCAAATTCATAACATTGTTAAACAGCACAGCGATAATACAGTCTATTTCATCCTGCTCATATCGATCGGTTTGTCCCGTAATCACTTCCTGTATCAGCGCTTCCTGTCCCGCCTTCTGTTTTTACTTTCCCCCTTTATCAATCTCTGTCCTCTTCTCTCACATGGACATGTATCCGTTTGGAAAGTCTCTCCTCTCTAATTCAATCACCCAACTTCCTGTTTACCTGGCAGCTCGTGTGTGTGTGTGTGTGTGTGTGTGTGTGTGCAGCTGAGCAAATATGGATCGGAACTAATCATCACTCGTCATCCTGTCCTGTGCACTTTGCCAACCGTTGTGCACACAAACAGAAGCACACTTGTGCACAGAACTACCATTCGTACTGAGCCTGCAAGCTGTTGCACCAGATACGTGTGAGTTCAAACCCACCGTAGCTTTGTTTGAACTAAGTCCTGCTATAACTTAACAGCAACGGACTACACCACACAGTGACTAGGTTAAGGCGTAACTGAAAATGTACACGCCCCCCCGGAGCATGTGTAAATCGAGATTAAGCCAGAGTTTAATGCTAAAGTCGTCAACATCTACACTGTTTAGGTTTTCACGTCCGCAGAATAGTTTCACCAAAAAAGACCAGCAGTCCACAGCCATGCTAGTGGCTTTTTATCAGGCTGTATTTCAGCACTAGAGTGCCTTAATACATGTAAGGAGTGGAAGCTGTCCAAAAACTGAGGCTAGAGGGGTAGCTATAGCGTCATAGTGCCAAGAGTTGGGCCAATGACCAGGCGTCTGCATTTGACGATCTGGGAGTGAGAATTTGTTGGATATTTTAAGTGTAATGTTTACAACGTGTTACCGTGCTGACATCTGGTGATAATCACTCAACACCACACACAGCTGAGGTTGTTTGGAACGCCGTAGGTTTTGCAGGTACAGTATTTGGTTCTAAACCTCGGTAGGATTCGACCTCTGGGGACCAGGAACATCTGTGCAAGATGCCCACGTTAACCGATCCAACAGTTGTTGAGCTATTTCTGAACCAAAGTGGACCGACTGCCTGCCGACCCACATTACCCTCCCTGGAGCCCTGCCACAAGCGAGGTTTAAAAAAAACCCATCATAATCGATCGATACATTTTTGTTGAATTATTAATGAAGTAACGGACAGTGATGTGTTGTGTAGACTTTTAGCTCACATGTGATAGCGTTCAGTCTTCTTCTTTTAAAAGAAACAATCCTACAGAATGCTGGGCTGTTGGATGTTTGCCGATTGGAACCAAGACTTTATTAATATTTACATTTTTTTTATTGTATAATTTCATGACAATAATGATTTCAATCATTGAATTTTTCCTCTGCAGGTGTTTCATGCACCCAGAGGTGCAAATATATCGGCATACAAATTTTCCACATGACAACTATGCAAACTGTCTTTCACCCAGGAGGCCGCTTAGTGTCCCTACTAGTCTACACTGACTATCTTTTAACCTTTTTGTTGTGTGACTTATGTACTTAACGCCTAACTACGTACTGTTGTTGCTTGAGTAAACCTGAAATCTAACTCAACCTACCTTGTAAGTTTATTTTGAAGCCAAAACCTAGCTAGCTTGCAAGTGGGAATGACATCAGCAGGAACAAAGGATTTCATTGGTCGAACATATTTTTACGCTGAAATCCAGGTCCGTCCGAATATTTTTTCCCTGAGCACGGATGTGCTGCTGTGCTGGATGTGCAAGCGTTCGTAAGAACACACGATTTGTTTTCTCTTTCAATAAATTTTTTCGTGCACGTATATCCGTGCTTGGTGTGCAACAGCTTTAAAAGGGCAGCGAAGATAGCAGAGGAAGGACGTGAGGAGGGAAAGAGGTGAGAGGTCGGGAGGGAGGACGCGAGGATGGAGGAGAGGATGAGGAAAGAGAGAAGAGAAGGCCGATGTTCAAGGGGAAACGAGTAATAGATCAGGTAATACAATAAGAAAGTCGGGGCAGGTCTGTTTGTTTCGTGTGGGAGTCAGTTCATCACACACACGCTCCTCTTCCCTCCTCTGTCGGAGGCTTCAGGAGCAGATGCGTCAGTATCGCACCTATGTGCTCAAGGGTGATGTGTGCGTGTGTGTTTGGAGAGTTAGCACGGATATGACGTGTGTATTTATAGTAAATTAATTCAGCTGGCTGCACCTCTGACTTCCTCTGGAACATTCTGAATTGTGTGTGTGTGTGTGTGTGTGTGTGTTAGTGCACGTGTTTGTGACGTTACAGCGTTGTGCGCACGCCTTGGTTGCAGCCTATGACGTCATCCGGTCTGGCAGCGTGCAATTGTCGGCTGCTGCTCTCCCATAATGCAGCTGTCAATCAATGAAAGCGTCCCCATGGCGGCACTCCGAGTGACAGAGATGGTCCCGGGGTGAATTAGGTAGCGAGAGAAAGAGAGAGATTATATAGTATGGATATCAGTTCTAATCTATTTTAGTCTGATCGAGTTCTAATGTCTGGTTTATTCAATCGTTAAGAAACGTCTGCGCTTAAGCTCCTTGTCCAACGTCTGTTTCAGTGATTTACGTCAGTGAACGTCTGATCTTTGTCCTCCAGAAATGCCGCAGCTCATTTGAATTGTGTTATGTAAATTATTTTGTAAGTGTAATGGGGTGTTTTAATTATTATTTTACAGCCAAACTTCATATATTGTAAAAAATGTGGGGCTGCAACACATTGTCATTATCCATCCATACTGACGAATATCTTCTTAATTTCCCGGAGGCCAAGGGAACATATACAAATTTCCTTTTATGTCCCCGACTGTTTGTCAAATGAATAATGAATAGACTTTTAATTTCAGCTCTACGATGTTTAAAATATTTACATCTGCATTCAAATGTTTTTCTCATTTTTCTTCCTCACATTAGTTAATAGTTTGTATGGTTATACACACATCATTGGGGGCCTTTCATTACCTTTCATTAATGACATACAACTATTCCTCAAAGTGACGGAACCAAATTGTAACTATTGATGAAAATAAAACTTAAATCAAAGACCACTTACTAGCTTTTTCCCATCCTATTCTCGGAGGCTTCACTCGGACGTCTCTTCGCTGACCCAATTAGAATCGCTCATTTGTGACATGAGCGCTGCTGTTTCCGTGGCGTTGTGGCGTTTTCCCGATCATGATTGTTAATGGCTCCCTTTTGGCTTTGCTTTGATTCACACAATTAGTGTGTTTACCGCCCCATATGGGGCGAGGGCGAGGAGAGAGAGAGAGAGAGAGAGAGAGAGAGTCTATACTTACAGTAATTAATGAGTTAACTGTGGCAGTGAACCGAAGCTATTTCGCTGCATCGAGCTCGGCTGATCTGGCGTCAGCTGAATGTCTGAGTAGAGGAGTCTCCACCAAGACGCATCACTCGGAGCCTGTCTCTCCCCGGAGGAGGCAAATGCTGTTTTACTCGGTCTGGAAATAAGGATCACACTGTCACCTCTCTCATTACGGCAATGGGAATGTCTTTCCCTGTGTGCACGTGTGTGTGTGTATGTGTGTGTATGTGCAGGACACGTCTACATGTTTAGGGAGA
Source organism: Pholis gunnellus (assembly GCF_910591455.1). Classification (NCBI taxonomy): domain Eukaryota; kingdom Metazoa; phylum Chordata; class Actinopteri; order Perciformes; family Pholidae; genus Pholis; species Pholis gunnellus. The sequence goes on along the minus strand of NC_136544.1, from coordinate 4,007,086 downwards.
GCTGGAGGATGCTTGTTGCCTGGCAACTGCATCTGTGCAGCCCAGTGCTCCCCAGTTGTGCGTGCGTGTGTAGGCAGGGAGCCGGTTCGGCCGCAGGCTGAGGTATTGCAGCAACATCATGAAATCAGTATTTTCCCAGAGTTCTGCTGCGGCAGGCAACGAAATAGTGAAGTAATTCAGTGTGTGTGTGTGTGTGTGCAGCATCTGCAGGTACAGCACATAATACACAAATATTTAGGTGGTTATTATTTTACTATATCTGATAGTGGTGTTGCATATAGATCCTGTACACAACCATAGTGGACCCACACACTTATGTTGTGGGATTAGATCCCTTTACAGGACTCTGTGGGCGTCGACAGACTGGGCTTGGCGAGGGCGGGACAAATTACCCTATTAATCAATCTTATTGTTCCATAGGGTGTTGTGAATTCCCAACAGAGCTTCATCCAGCTTCAATGAATGAAAACTGAAATGTGTTTGCTTTCTCTCCAGTTTTATTTGGGAGCAAAAGATGGAGTTGAATTGTAAATGTCCACTTGGGGATTGAGGGGTGTCGGGGAGTGTATTGGTTAGGGTTGGGCGATATATTTGAATTTTACAACCGGCCACCGTTTCTGCTTGGGGATATTTTCTACATTCCACAAGGTCTCTTACCTATTTTGTTTTTGTTAAATATATATGAACAAAATGAACTCACAAAATGTCAAGAAAGGAAATATTCGTGGACTTATCCTCCTTAAAATTAAAACTGAAAAATACAACCGTCTTTCTACTGTTCCAACAATCGGCAACTCTGGTTTGGCCAAAATATAAACCCTTAATTCACCAAGTTGGATGTGAAAATACGCTGTTTTTCCCCGCTGTGCACTTCGTTTTAGCCAAATGCTGTTACTCGTTCTTCTAAGGCAGACCATTGAATTAGCCAAATGAAATGACAAAAATCCGTGGGACACCTGTGAAGTATATTCATTGAAAACACTGTAACTTTTACACCACAGAATAGGTAATTATTTAGTCTTATACCATCATATTATATTGACAATATGAGTGGACAAACAGTCCAATATTCAAAATATTTCATACTAGAAATTCTACATTATACCACCTATCCCAGGGGTCGGCAACCTTTACTACCCAAAGAGCCATTTTGCTCTATTTTCCACCAAATAAAATTTGTCTGGAGCCGCAAAAGCTATTTGATGTCACAGTTTATAAAGTTTTATATATAGTTATATTATATATACAAAAACTATAGTTTGTTGTATTTATGAAATTATAGAACAAGAATAAAGACACTTGTTGACATTTTATTGCTATTTTACGTGTTCTAACAATATCAAACTCTGATGAAGAGGAGAGTTTGCAGCAGTTGAGGAATCGCTCTTTTTCGTTCATCTCCAGCGTGATACTTTCAGTAAATGCTGTGTGTTTGTTCTGGAAGCGTCTCTCAACATTACATTTGTTGTTGTTTGAAAATTTCTCGCCACATATCAAGCATACAGGTAAGCCAGCATCGTTGGCAGTGAAAGCAAATGAATACGTCCACGCAGAATTAAACTCTCTAATTTCCTCCGTGACTTTTCTGTTTTTGGATTTATCCATCGATAGTTTACCGAGGGCCGAGGTCTGCAAATCATGATCAGACACCTGAAGCGAAAGGCGCTAGTCAGTGACGTAAGATGGTGATATCGCGTGGCGGATCGCGTAGCGCGGCCGTTTTTGAATATATTACTATTTTGCTCGACAGAGTTGGAATCCAGGTTGATGCGATCTTTCCATAAATATATTTTCTTCAATGTATTTCTTCATACGTGGCTGTGATGTAGTGCTCACTTATACAATCGTAATCCCCGCAGTATATATGAGATGTGGCTTTTAGATCTCCAGCAATATGTTTGTGAATGTTTGACGAATCTGGCAACAGAGGCAGAAAACAGCTGCTGCTGTTACACGAACACAACACACACACGGAAGGAAACCAGTAGGACCGGCACCCACTACATGCCCAGTGTACGTGAATAGTCACGTGATATTCGTTTTCAGGCGTTTAAGTCTGGACGGAGATCATCTCGAAAACGATGCTTAAACGCCGTGTGGACGGAGGACTCGGGGAGCCGCAACAGAGGGGCCGAAGAGCCGCATGCGGCTCCGGAGCCGCGGGTTGCCGACCCCTGAACTATCCGATGCCTTTATGCTGAGCAGCATGACCCGTTTCCATCTGAGCGCCGGTTACTTGGACGGCCCGTTTTAAGACGTCGTAAAACCACCATGTTCGCTCATTGGTTGGCCTCATGTTCAGCGAGTTATACGAGCGCGTCATGAAATGATAAAGGAGGAGTAGATATGTGAACATTATGTCCCGCGTATGCTCAGTAATATATGTGCCTTTCAATGCGTTCAGCTCCTAATTGTGAAGGATTACAAATGTGTTTAAGCGTCTGTGTGTGTGTGTGTGTGTGTGTGTGTGAGCTGTGAGTAGATGGCACGTGTTGTGGTGTGTGCTACCTGCTCACGAAGCAGAGTCCAGGAAGTGTTGATGAGGAAAGAGGAAGCAGGGAGGGTCAACGAGGATCAAACAGCTCCTGCGGTTACCACGCCGACACACACACACACACACACACACACACACTCGCACAGTTCATCTGTCCGATAGTATATGCAGATAAATTATTAACGCTGATTATTTATACTGAGACATCAGAGTTATGTGCGTTCACAAATCACTGTAATGCTTTCGTATTTGGTTTGGCTTGTCACCGTGTGTGTACACGTTCATGATACAGCACTTCGTGTGAACGTGTGTGTAGTCGATTTACTGTGCGCGTGTACATCTGGCAGGCAGTGGACGATGTTGGCCGAGCTCCCGCTCTCACCCACTCTGCCCTTATATGATATCTGTTACAGAGCTTCTGTCCTTATTCGATGGGGGGGGGGGGGTCCTTTTTTTCTGATGTCAGAAAATGAAGAGGGAGGGAGGTCACGAAGTCCAAAGTAAAATAATTATTCAACCCACACAGGGACGAAGGAGAGAGATGGCTTTCTGTGTCTTAACCGGCTCTAAACCAGCGGATTGTGTGCTTGTCTGCGTGTGTGTTTTCACATGTGTGTGTGTGTGTGTCTGTGTGTGTGAGTATGTAGTTGCAAAGTGGGAGGGGTTATTTTAGGTGCCCACGGCACAATCATCACCCCGTCATGTAGTCGGTTAAAAAGCTAGGTTAAAGTTAGAACAGAATAACCAAAGAACTACCAATCAAGTTACGTCAATATCACAGAGTTTATTGCAACAACAAAAACATATTTTGGCTACACACACTGACGCAATGCAACTGAGTTCAGTCATTACATGACAAAAAAATCAACGTTGACTTCTCGTTTCACACACGGCACGAACAGTGGTTGTCTGGAAGAAAGACCGGTTTGTTGGACTCGCCCACCTCCACTCCTGCCCGCCTCGTCTGACTTTTTGCAGTCCTCATACTTCTTTTGTTTTCCCTTCGTGGGATATCTACGAATTGCTTGTAGGTATAGCTACAACCATCAGGGAAAAATCAGCTTCAGTTGCTAAATGCTACTAGCTAACGTTTTGTTTCCACCTGTCGGTGCTGGAGAGTTAGCATTCGTGGGTTTTTAGAGCTTTTTCGTTAACATCTGACCGCTGCTGCATAAAACACTGTTGAGAGCTGTGAGAGACAACCAAAACAGGAAAGCAGTAAGGGGTTGTGCCATATGTTTCTTTTTTTTTGACGGCCACCGTCAGCCCAACAACCAGCGATTGCCAATATATTAGTGCAGGTGAGTGTGTACGCAGTTAAGAAAGGTTAAACCGACACGAGAGTGTAGTTTTACAATCCTGATTTGATTCCACTGAAACCGTTCAAGAATAAAGAGTCAACCTTAATATTGCAGCATTAATTCATGAATACAGGCCCTGCTACCGTGCCTACCAACGCAACTGCACTGTGAGTGCTACAATGGCGAAACAGAGGAAAACGATTATGTGAGAGAGAGAGAGAGTGAAAAGGAATACTATCACCTTTCTCATTTGCGGACCTGGAGGGAATTGATGGCAGAAGAAGAAAGGAGAAAATGAAGAAAGGGGGGGTGGAGAGGTGGAGGAAATAGTGAGAGGAGGGGGAATGGGGACAGATCAATCAGGGCCAAGACAACAGGTCTACTTTCAGCGAGCACTCCAGAGTCCAGCGCACTATTTTCCATCCTCACTGCCAGGGACAGAGAATCAGAGAGGAAGGGAAAAGAAATACGGAGAGACAACAGAAAGGCAGGAGTGCTCAGGCTATAACCTAACGTTTCCTTTCCATTTGTTTCCCTCTTTAAACTAAATGGATTCCATGTGATAGACCGATATAAACTCCCTTGTTTAAAAATTGTCTGTACAACACACTCTGTCCTCCCCAGGATATATTATGCAACAGCACAGCATATTAAGAAAAGCTGTGACACTGTTCTCTTTTCCTCTCCCATGAGGATAAAATCAGCCCATTTTTGCCAGGGGGTAAGAAAACACAGAATCAGCAGACTGCAAATAATCCTGTAAAAACCATGTAGTCTCTTTTACCTTGACTGCCTCCATCCCTTAATTGGAATATGGATAGATCTAACCTTTTCTAACATGCATGCATAGACACTACAATTTAAAAATCACCATCTATGACCTTTACTGGGTCAACCGGGAGCAATCTTTACACCCATCAAGGTTGGAGGGTGGTGTTAATTCACAATATATATAATATGTAGCTTAAGTGAAACAGGAACTGTTCCAGAAGTGACAACACTTCAATTAGAAATCACATGGACATTTGTTGGAATGCAAATGACTAAACATCCAGCCAGGAACATGACCTTACTCAACAGTACGTCATGCCGTTTGGTTTGTTTAACTCGTCTAGACAAGGATGGCAATTTTTAGCCACGCTAGCAGCAGGGCTCTTGGCATGGCAATGGTTGGTCTGTTGGTTGGTCATTCATAGTTATCCTTTAATTGTGCTACTGCCAATGTTCAACACTTTGGGCCAATAAAAAATACCTACCGCTACTTGCTAGCATATAAGATAGTGAACGTGGTAAACATTAATCCTGCTTGATATCATCATGTTATTGTTGTCATCAGCTGTAGCTTAAGGGCTTACAAAATTATGATGGAAGTGATTCCCATTATCACTTCCGCCACATAAGCTGTTGACACCATTTGTTGCACAGATTTAATGCTAGATTGAACTATTTTTGAACCACTCAAGAATTGATAAAATGGTCAAAAATCCCTCCAAAATACCACGTTAAGACACCAAGACCTGGACAAATACCAAATAAAAAGCCATGTTGTGATCTGGTAGGGCTTCTGTTCTGGAAACTGCGAACAAACACCCTTATTGTCAATATACCTAGGAAAGCCATACATCCTCTGAATGCCCCAGGTCTCTACTTACTGGTTGTTATGAGGCTGTGAGTATTGTAGAGGTCACTGCAGGTCACTTTAAAAACCTATGGGGGTCTAACATCATCACACATGAATATAATTGGGCTCATTCCCTGCACAAGAGCTTTCCAGTCGTACCCAATTTATGCAATTCCAAGACTGTTAAGGGCAAATGACGTTAGAAGAGGGTTGGTGCATAAGGTGGAAACCAATTTTTGATGAAAAGTAGGCTACACTCATTGCCAGGCTGGTAAAGACTGGATTTTAATATGCCAACGATTTAATGTTGTTTATATCGGAACAATTTCAACTTCTAAGTGCAAATGATGCTGTCGTAGACTCCTTTATCATACAATATTGATCGAACACCAATGAAGAAATGCTAAAATAAGAGATTTCAGTGAGTTATAGGAGCTAGTGGAACAACTAACAGCTAATGATATAAATGTTGTTTTCTCTAATGGACAAAGATGCTTTAAACATTCCTTACCCTTATTTAATATGAACATTATACTCTGGATATATTTTAATATATTTGCTCATTGTGTGTAATTACCTTAAATTTACATTTCTCATATATTTCTTGTGTGTATGTATGTTCATATCTATTAATATTCAACACATTTTTATAACCTATGTACGGCATATTTCGACATACTACCAGTTGCTGTTATTCTATTGAATTCTGATGCAACATTTCATCATTTGCAGTATTTGATGTATATATTTCCTCCTGCGCAGTCTTAACCCACTTGTTTATATTACATTTTTCTTTCTTTTGCTTTATCTTATTACACCAAAGGCAGTGTGCCAACACCCCGACTGAAAAAAGCTCTCCAAAACCCTCAAAGGGTTCAACCATTTTAATTGACTTTATAAAAACAGATTTTTATTTCTCAGTTTTGGAGTGATTACTCGCCTCCAGCATTTTCACAGAAGCTTTTGCTTCCGTGGGAAAGTTTATTTTTGAGATTTCCTCAAAAGAGTTCAAAGCCAGAATGAATATCGAAATGTTTGGTTGTTGGCTGGTGAAGATTTCTATATTGTGCTGCATGTTTCACTTTGCACTGCGGATAGCGTCCTCGCTGCAGGCAGGTCTAGGCTGGTAGGAGACTGGGAACACATATGGGTGCTGTCAGATGCTTTGACAGGCGACTCCGACAGGCCTGCAGTCAGTGCATAGTCCAACATTACAGAAGCTATCAATGCAGCAGTGTTTTTTGAATGTGCGTGTGTTATTCTTTTCCAATGTATTTATGAGTTCCCACAGTATCTGTGTGTATGTGTGTGTGGAGTCCTGGAGTGTGTTTTTTTCAGCTGTGTGGCTTCATCATAACCATGGTTTCGCTGTTTGTTATGACTGTCTACTGCTATGTTGCTGTCCAGCATCTCCGAGCAACGCACATACACACACACAGAGGCATAGACACACTGATGCAAGAGCAAAAACATTGACAGGAGGTACTTATCACCCAGTTTGCCTTTTAAACCAAGTGTGTGTGTGTGTGTGTGTGGGTGTGTGTTTGTTTGGGGTAGATGGACGTGTCAAAAACTACAGCGTTGTTAGTGTCCCGTACAACCCAAAGTCAATATGGACTTATTTCAAGTGAAGTACGCAAGTTAACTACGTTATGTAACGTTACGTAACTTAGCTTACTTAATTACGTAACAAACATACTTTTTTTAACCCCAACCACAATATTTTACTAAACTCAGTGAAGTCGTTTTGTTGCCCAAATCTAACCTAAATTGTTTCCTGTGAACAAGGAAGTTTATTTTGAAAAGACAGTGGAAATTGATACATGCCGAACACATTTTTTTATTTAACGTAATTTAACTAAGCGGTCCCTTGAGATTAAAATCTCTTTTACAAGGGAAACGTCCCGTCCACGTCTCCTACAGGAATCATTAACTGGTGAGGATGCTAACTTTTTTTTGTCGGGGACATGCAGCTTTAGCATCAGTCTTTTAGCACGATATCATGTCGGTAGCCATCAAATAAATGTTTTAGAACTTTTTACATGATTCTCATTTTAAAGTGAGTCAGCTGTAAACATTTAAAAAGTCAGCGGGAAACAGTGTTTCCGACCAACTCCGTGAGCTAATGTTAGCTTAATTAACTCGCTAGCTACAGCTGACACATCTCTTAGCAACAGCGTTTGTCTACCTCTGGCTGAAATAAAGGACCCATTGTTTTAAAAAAATGACTGAACATTTTGATGGTAAATCGGCCACGGTCTCTGCATATGTGTCGCGTGAGGCCAGAGAGCTCGACAGGTGTAGCAACCGTTAGCTGAGCGACCGGTCAAGTCATCAAATTCTTTTAACATTTGCTTGAAAATTGGCATCTTTGGAGATGTAGGAACTCACTGAATGACACAGACGAGGCTGAAGGCAAAGTGCATCCGTTAAAGAAAAGTAAAGAGAAAAATGATTACGAGGTGATGGATACCAAGTGGAAAGCTTTCCCCACAAAGGTCAGTTTCAGTCTTGAGGACACCTTAAAAATTTAACGAAGGGATTTCCGTCGTGTATGGCAATTTTCCATGTGGGGGGGGGGGGGGGTCTGGCCTGACGTTATGGAGTCAAAAGGTCACAGTCAGAGGCTGCTGGACAGATGTGGACACAGACGAATGTGTTTTTGTTCAGTACGGAGCTTATCAATAATACATAACTTTTTTTTTTATATGTTCCATCCTCGTCTCTCTTTCATCTCTCTTGGAATGTTTCGCGTTATCATTTCTTACCGAACTTTTCTTCATGTTGACCGCAACTTCGCCACGCCTTTGTGTTAATGCATGTGAGCGGATATCAGCTTCCGTGGTGTTACATCGCTCTCACAACAGGTAGATAGTGCCTTTATGTGCCTTTAAATGCTCTTTCTCCATGTGTGTGTTCTCCATGTGTGTGTATGTGAGAGAGAGAGAGAGAGAGAGAGAAAGAGAGAGTGTGTGTGTGAGTGTGTTAGTGAATCCCTGCATTTAGCGGCCAGAAATAGCTTGTTAGGAAATCAATGTTCCTCTCCCAGTGGCGCTGGGAGCTCTCTCCTCTACAATGAAGGGACTGTCCTGTTTCCTGCACCCTGGAGAGTATGTGTGTGTGTGTGTGTGTGTGTGTGTGTGTGTGTGTGTGTGTGTGTGTGTGTGTGTGTGTGCGCGCGTGTGTGCGTGCGTACATGCGTGTGTGGAAAGGGTGAAAGAGAGAAAGCAGAACGAGAGAGACATCTTGGCTGCATGTCAGCTGACATTGGACATGAAAACAAGGGGCAGAAAATGAACAAAATAATGTGGGTGAAAAGAGGGTTGTGCTCTGACTCCCTCTACCTGTAGATAAGTTACTTCAGAATCTGTGACGCGTAGGTGCTAATAGGCATCAGTCTTTTGTCTGATGAGAGAGGTCATCGACCCTCACCTGTGACGTTGCTTTTGGCAGCGAGCCAGTCACCAGGCCTCCTGAGCTGAATAGAGATGTTCCGATACCTTTCTTTTCCTCCCTGATACCGGTAACTTGAACGTGTGTTTCGACCGATAATGAGCACCGATCTGATACCCTGCGTTTTAAAAAAAGAAGAAAAAAAGATTCAATAATGTATATCTATATATTGCTGTGAAAACACCTCCTTCAAAGAACTGTATTCATTTAAATTTCTCAGCAAAAACTGAATTTTACAAGATTGTATTTGATGAACGCTATGATTGACCTTCGCCCAAGTAGAGCTTGAACGCATCATAATGGAGGATTGATACCACTCTCACAACACTTAATTATGAAGCTACAGCCAGTAGTCGGTTAGCCTAGCTTAGCACAAGTAGCTGTTGATGTGGTTTGTATTCTGTTCAAATGGCATTTCAAGCTTTTTTTTTTTGCCGTCCAAACTTTCTAAAATCAATCTGGATTCAATCTGTATTGTATCATGACCATTATCTATACACTTCTGTGACGAGCAGGAGATGTTGGCCGTCACGTTCGCACTATTATCACATATTTCCAGTGGCAGAATATCAATTTGAGTGCACATCAATCAAATTTACGTTCCAGTCTTTGTTGCCATACTTTTATCAGAGCGTGTTGTTTATTACATTACCTACACAGCTGTAACATAAATACTTAATGCAACATCTGCATTTAAGTGTAGTGGGTCGCAAGAGTCAGTTTGAATTTATTCATGAGGAGCAATTAACAAACAGGTCACAAAATGCTTATCCGACCCTCAGCATGAGGCCAAAGTGATGCACTAGACTTTCATGTGCAACACATTCACTTTGACACAGTTTTTTTTGGGCATATCTTGTGATAACTTCTATGAGATTTTGGTAATTTGCTTTATAATGCTGGATAATTTAAAAAAAAATAGTTCCACATATAATAGAGCTCGCACATTTTGTTTATGTTATATTTATAGAGGCAGGTTTTGAATGTAATTCTGCATTCATGCGTATCCACACAGAAGCAAACATGTCAATTTTCATAATGAGAGACAGATATCATCCCCATGTGGTCCTGAATTGAAAGAAATGGCGAGGAAATGTGACGACATAATGACTCATGATAAATGAGTCTCATTTTTGGAGTAAGAAGTGAAAAATGTTTTTTGAGGTTGTTTTTTTTTATACAAGGTTGAATAAAAAATACTCCTCACCTATAGCACAATGATTTTTTCAACATGAACATTAAATAGAACACCTATATTTCTGTGTAATATTGCATAAAGGCCAAGACCGTCCATTACTATCACTTATATGCTGCAAAAATCAATTAATGTTCCACTTTCTTTGTGTTTCAGAGCTCCTCGGTTCGGCAAAGAAAGTGAATGTCAACTTCCAGGATACAGACGGGTGAGTTACCTCTCCCTATCTCCCTCACTTCCTTCCTCCTCTTCCCTTTGTTTAAACATTCGTCCTCTCCCACTCATTCACACACAGTAAAAGCTGCATTATCACGATCATTTTGCCAGCGTCTCTATAGCATTTGAAAGCAGAAGGATTAGCCCAGATACCACTCAGGTTCATGGCGTGTTTATGTTCATGTGTGCGATAGAGAGAGCATTGATGCCATTAGAAGTCTTGCATGTGTGCGGTGTGGGGCTACGAGCCCATTGTGAGCACTTGTAATCGTGAGTTATTGCTTCAAACAGACAACACATCAAATGGAGGACTGCGATCCCAGATTCTGGCGATCTGGTTTTGTTGGTCTTAGAATGTAGTCCACCGCAGATGACACACAATGGATGACTTTAGTGTGACGTACTGCTCCGGATGGCTGCATGGGGCTGCTGGGTATCGGTGCTTGATACCTTTTTGTGTGAATGTATAAATGTGGTAACTCTTTTCACTGTTACTTACTTATGTGTGTAGTTGTTGTTTTTTTGTCTGTTTTTAAGAGATACACTGAGGCAGATTCCTATCAACTGTGTTGACATGGCAATAAAGTTAATCTGTCTAACCAATCTAAGGTATCGACCGAAATATCCTGCAGCAGCAAGTATTATTGAATCTTCTCCTGTCAAATGGTACATAATGGTTCTTCTTTGTACCAAGATCTAGAAAAAAAAGACTTGTATAGGTTTCCCTGCAAGCGTTCTTCAATTTAATGCGACGTGTGTTAGCAACCTCCGGTTCTAAAAAAGTGAAGCCAATGCCGAAGTGCGTTAAACCTGCATTTTCTCTAATGACCATCAGGGGGCGACTCCTCTGGTCGCAAAAATAAGTCAGATTGTATAGAAGTCTATGAGAAAATTACTCTACTTCTCACTTGATTTATTACCTCAGTAAACATTGTAAACATGAGTTTATGGTCTCAATCTCTAGTTTCAAGTCTTCTTCAATACTTCATGATGTTCATTTAGTAAATTATGGTCCATTTAGAGTCAAATAGACCATAAAGCAGAGTATGCTTTAGGGCGGGGCTACCTTGAGATCAACGGGTCACTTCCATAGCTTAAAACGGCGTCTCGGCCAACGGCCTCATAACACAGTCCAGACATGGTGACTTCCGTTCACTGGTTGCAAAAAAAAAACAAGATGGTGACAGCCAAATCGCCGAACTCAAAGCTTCAAAACGGCAGTCCACAAACCAATGGGTGATGTCACGACGCCTATGTCTACTTCTTACATACAGTACATATAGAGTCTATGATTGGCCCACTACTTCAACCCACACAGTCTGTGTGGGTTGAAGTCGAGCACATTTTACGCAGCTGAATGCTTCCATTCACATGATGGGAAAGTTCGAAGAAAGTAGGAAAAAAGATATCAAAAGATGTACTGTTATGGTATCACTTTAAGGGTACTGGTATTGTCATTTTTTAAACAATACCCACCCCTATACTGCTGCATCATGTTTTAGTTGCAACACAACTCTCTGGCACCTGTTGGGGCGACTGCGGCTCAGGGATTGAGCGGGCCTTCCCTCATTCAGAGGATCGGCGGTTCGATACTCGGCTTGTCGATGTGTCCTTGGGCAAGACACTTAACCCCAAATTGCTCCAGTAGGTTGTGCTTGCAGTGCATTTACCATTTACCACCTCTCAGCCCTTTTCTACCAAATAGTTCCAGGACGATGGAACCAGAGGAACCAAATTCAGGAACTAAACCAGGAACTGAAACTCCCCTTTTGAGTATTCCTGTTTGCGTTTCTATGGCATCGGTAAACCACGCAAATAAAACTTAGAATAGACAGAAAAAAAAGACAGCTGTGTTCAAAATGCAATTTTCATACATGAGGAAACAATGGTACAGAGTAATTTTTAATGGGGTTTCCCACGTTTAAAAATATTGCATACTGTATATGCGCTAAATTTGGAGGAAAGAGTGTGACGCTGAGCATCTTGCAGCAGTCTGCTCTTTAGCAGCCACATTTCCAGTAAAGTTTACAGCTGCTTTGTCGGCACTGTTTTCATTTTACAAGCATAATGCAGCTCGTTTATGACGGATACTTTGTGGCTGTGCTTTCCTCACTTTAATTACTGCACACAGCAGACTATCTTGTCTGTAAGTTATATCTGTATATCCAGAATAATGCATATTAGCAGAAGGAAAATTCCTTCTGCTGCTTTCCAGATTTTGGAAGGGGATGTGACATAAGCAAACAAAAAAAATAAAAAGTAGTTTTTCAATACGCCCCATAAAGACAAATAAATGTTTCCAGAACATTGAAGCTGTTTCAGATGCTCTTGGCAGCCCTCACTTTTTTCCATTCAACTGTTCATCTCTGTCCATGATACAAACAGTGCAAGGTAAAAAATGCTGATTTCCTGCGTCCATGAGTCACGACAGCTTCAGCGTTTGTGAGAGTAATTTAAACGGAGCTGAAAGACTGCAAACTGTGCTGAATGAAGTGGTTTCTGTAAAGATCAAAAGTAATCCTCTCAGCGCTGCTTTGCCGCTGTAACAGTGTAATCTAATTAGCTTATTTACTGTTATTGCCTTTTTGCCCATGATTTCCGCCCTCAGCATTAACTGCTCCTTACCATGCCAACATGGCTGCGTATGGGTAAGTCATAACTAAAGTGTATGATGGGGATACAAGGATCAAGTTGAATTTAGTTTTATAATCAGCACTCCATGGCTAATGAGTCTGCACACGCGTAGTCATTTTAGATTAATTTACTCTTCTTGGAAATCGCTTGGAGACTTGTAATGAGCTCACTGTGTTGGAAAAGAAAAGACTCTAAATTGGGATCTTTCACCACAGAATTTCCTCATCTGCTGTGTGTGTAAAACACAGACTGTGTGATCTCAAAGAAATACGTGAAATGACCATAGAAGTGCGTTAAGTGGCAGCAAGTGAGAAGTGCCTTCGACTTGCATTCTTTCTAATGGCCATCAGGGGGCGACTCTTTTAGTTGCAAAAGAAGTCTGGTTGTATAGAAGTCTATGAGAAAATGACTCTACTTCTCTCTTGATTTATTACCTCAGTAAACATTGTAAACATGAGTTTATGGTCTCAATCTCTAGTTTCAAGTCTTCTTCAATACAGCATGATGTTCATTTAGTAAATGATGGTCCATTTAGAGTCACATAGACCATAAAGCAGAGTATGCTTTAGGGCGGGGCTACTGTGATTGACAGGTCTCTACCACAGTGTTGTCCGGTCTGGGAGTTGTCCGTGTTTTCCTCTTAGAACTTTAACCCTTTCACAGTGTGCTTTCAGTTCATGAAAGTTAATTGTAGCATTTTGGTCGCCTAAAAATTATTCAGAAATTAGAAATGATTCAGTTTTCTGTTGTACTTAGCTTCACCATCCTGGGGTCACTTCTGGTTGCTTAAAACCAAGATGGCAACGGCCAAAAACCAAGAAGGCGACAGACCAAAAACTAAGATGGTCGACGGCCAAAATTCCCAACTCGTGGCTTCAAAACCATAGCCCACAAACCAATAGGTGACGTCACGGTGACGTTTAGGCAACAAAACCACTTAGTTAGGTTTGGAAAAACATCATGGTTGACCTTAAAATAAATAAGTAAGCTAAGGGAAAAAACGTAAACACTTCCCAATAGGTCACTAACATAACTTGACATAACTCAACAACACTTGGGGACACAAACACTGGTCTCCTGCTTGAAAGTCCTGTGTTTGTTTGACCCGTCCACCTCCCCTCCTTTCCTCACTGTTTACACTAAGTCACTAGCTCTGAGTGTTGCTTATATTTACTATGCGCGTAATCTGTGTTTCCACCACGACGAAGGATCCTTATTGACTTCCCATTTGCATTGCTCAAGTGGTGCTGACATGAAATTTTAACTCATCGCGTGCCACCACCACACGGTACGCTGTGTTTACGTGATTAAGATAATTAGAAAACAATGTAGCAGCAAAGTAGTGAGGGTGATATGTAGGAAGGAAATGAACATAAAGAGAAAGTTTGTCACATATACTAATACTGTGTCTCACAAGAGACGGGAGACGTGACAGCAACAAAGCACTTAGAGTGCACAGAGGATCTCTTTAGAAACCCTGACAAGGAGATCCCCAGTGAGACCCGAGAGTGCATTACAGGAGAGCTCCTCCGCAATTATATATGCACTGAATGTGTGTGTTTGTGCAGACGTTAATGATACGAGAGCGCAGGCAGAGAAACCTGGAAAATGTGCGAGAAGAAAGGGAAGAATAAGACGGGGAGAACGCCTCATACCGAAGCCAGCACATCTGGAGCATGAAGGGAAATCTGATTGTACTTTTCCTGTATGTTCATATATATATATATATATATATATATATATATATATATATACACATGTATATATACATAGTGACAACTAGCATACATATGGGACCAGACATGCAAAACGACTGTGGGCTGTATGTAGAAAAATGTAAGGAGCCACGGGACTAATAATAGCAAATGCGTAGTTTTTAACCAATAATACTGCAAGAAGATCTGTGTTACTAAACCAGAAAACCCCGTGTGCCATAAAAATAAATGTTCTATCAAAACAACTCCGGAACACTACTAAACATTTGACATTACAGTCGTTTCTTGGTGTTCCCACCTATTACAAAAGGTATTTCTGTATTTGCTGCTTTTTGATCTAATTCAAATTAATTTAATATTTTAAACTCTAATACAGTGCATTAAAGTGATGATGCAAATGTAAACTTAGATGTCAATCTTTACTTCTAATATTAAGATGAACAGGGACAGAAATTGTAGAACATTGTTTCTAATCCAAGAGTTTAAGACAGAGAACATTTTACTACATTTAGTCGACACTTAGTGTTTAAACAAGGGTGTGCAATGTACATACAGTGCAATTTGCCTGAAGCATAGCGCTAAGGTAATGAATCTATTTATGGCTGTGTAAGATTAATAACTGTAATATGACGGTGGTGAAACAAGGCAAACTTTGTTTTAGTCACCAGTTAAAAACTCCTTCTGGAAATTTAAAGGAAATCTTGACAAATACAGGAATTTGCTAGACGCAAGTTAAGAAAATATTGAATACAGATTTTGCTCGGATAATGTTTAGGTTTTTAAATTATTTTTTACATTTGTGAAACTGGTGGGAAGTATTTGTGGCAGGTGATTTTTAGTTGTGTTGTTAAGAAAGTTGTTGTTGTTGTAATACTTATTTTGGCCACAAGAGGCTGATTTCACCAGGACCCAATGTTCCAAGAAAGACTAAAAGCATGGAAGAAAACATGACATTAATTTATTTTAAAAAATAATTTAAAGCAATTAGAAAGATTATCCAGGTAAAAAAAAGTCCACCTGTTATTAAGTAATAAAAACAAGAGAGAGCTGAACATTGTTGACACTTCTGGCCCAAAATGATACCGACCAATCGGGATTTACCTCTGCCCTCCCAATTTCCATTTCACCACTGTTTCCATCTGAATGCAGACGAAACATTATAAGAAAGAGAGAACATTTTAGAAACAGTAGACTGTTATTGACACATGGATAATTCACGTTGTTGGTTGGTTGGTTTCTACGCTCAGCGAGTCTTTGCCTTTAGTAGCTAAAAAAGAACTAATGAGACACGAACACACACACACAAGCGCTCCAAAATTAAAGCAAAGCGATGGCTGCCTTAAAGGTTAACATGATTATGAGATGCCATTTAACAAGTGAGTCATCTTCACACGTCGCCTACGACATAGTTTGACAATAGAACACTTGACTAGAATAGATTGTCGCCTTGTTAAGCAAAGGCTGAGTGAACACTCTGCGTTAACACACCTCCATGCATTGTTACACTGACGTCATGTTTCAAAAGACGCAGCCAGAGATATCGTGTCCTAACAGAAAGACATCTCGGTCTTAAAGGATTTGGAATCTGGATAAATCCTGGACACACACACACACACACACACACACATACATGCAGACTTCGAGGGGACCGTGAGAGAGACAGAGACGAGCATCAGAGACAAACACACAGAGGCAGCCGGTGAGAGGAGTTGAAAAAGCAAAGCAAAGAGTTTGGTTTGTGAAGTGCAGACACATGAGATGTGGGTTCAGAGGCAGTGACGCGGTGAAGTCTTGGCAAGTGTCGGCTTCCATCCCTTTTCATGAATACAAACGCATGCTTACACACTTGACCCTCCCCCCCTCTAGCATGCTAGTGTGATCGGTGTCATCATCGCGAGACACGTCTTTTTGATAAACATTGATGATGTGCTTTGGCGTCTTTGCATTGTAGTTGTAGTTGGGTATATGTGCAGCTAGCTACTCGTGTCTTAAAGGAATAGTTCCTTTACCTTTGTTTATTTAGAATTTGCTGTGTGTGTTTTCTGTTCATTTAAGTGGTTGTTCTTGTTTTCTTATTATTTGTTACATATTTAATAAAAATAAACCTAATGTAATAGTTCGACAGTCCGAATGGTTTTCTTATTATTTGATATATGTTTGAAATGAATATAGTCTAATCTAATCTTGTTGTTCAACAGTCTGTCTGGTAAATGTAAAGCTACTGCCAGCAGCAGGTTAGCTTAGCTTAACTTAGCTTAGCTTAGCTTAGCTTAGCTTAGGGGGCCAACTGGAAACATTTGTAAAAATGACTTGTTGTGGTTTTATGGGGGGTTATGTTTGGCACTATTTATTGGTCAGGTGCAGTACCTTAAAGGTCCGGGAAGTGACTGCAGAACTAGCTACTCTTGTCTTAAAGTAATATTCCCTCAAGTTTGTTTATTTAGAATTTGCTGTATGTGTTTTCTGTTCATTTAAGTGGTTGCTCTTGTTTTGTTTTCTTATTATTTGTTACATATTTGAAATAAATAAATGTAATAGTTCAACAGTCCGTACGGTAAATATGGAGCTACCACCAGAAGCAGGTTAGCTCAAATTAGCTTAGCTTAGCACAGAGACTTGAAACATCTTTACAAATGAATTTGTGTTTTTATGGGGGTTTACGTGTCGGACTAAGAAGATAGAGCATGGTGATTAGTGAGCTTTAGAGGTTCTTTTAAAAGGGCCAGTCCAGCCGTTTCATTGTTTCCAGTCTTTGTGCTAAGCTAAGCTAACCAGCTGCTGCCGATTTTGTCACGAGTGTGCAAAAATGAAAGTGGTATCAATCTTGTCATCTAACTGTTGGCAAGAAAGCAAAAGGCTTCCAATCAGTTTCCCGGTTTGCAAGAACCCAGTTCCGCTACATTCTGTCACAACAAGTCTCCTGTCAAACCTCTTTTTCTATTAGCAAATAATAATGGAAAACAGTAAGCTACAACTGTTAATTGAGTGCGTCAGATACATTTAGTTATCATTTCACATATTCTGCAAGGTTAACAAGCTGCCACTAGAAACTGAAGGGCCAGAGCTGTGGATATTACTCAAAGATCATCATGCGCACTTCATGAAACATGTATCTGCTGTCCCTAGTGTTGAGACTAATTTCTCTAAGTAAGAAGACTGATGGATTTATGGAAAGTAAACGAGAGAAGAAGAGATGGAAGGAGGCCTAATGGAAGAGGAAGTACGGGTAAATTAAGAAGACAAAGCTGTGGGGGGGGTGAAGTGGTCGAAAGGTGAAGAGCGGTCCAAGAGAGAGAGAGAGAGAGAGAGCTGGAGGAAGATAGATGGAGAGAGAAAGAGAGAGGCGGATGTGTGGAGAAGTAGAGGAGTGAAAGTGGGGGTTATGAATATTGCACGGCAGGTTTTTACTACTTGGCAAAAGAGAGGGTTTCCCTCCCCTATGCATGCACCCCCCCACTGACACTCTGCGAGGCCGTTTCACTCAGCCTAGTGCTGCAACGCTGTTGTGTAACGCTACCCCTGTTTAACCCTGGAGGGGGGGCGAAGGGAAGGAGGCACGATCGTCCCTGAGATGCAGAAGTGGGTGATGAGACATGCGCAGTGGGAGAGCTCCTCTGTCTCTGCTCAGCGTTTGTTGTTTTACGATGGCTCAACGTGCCACTGTCGAGTTCTAGGGCCGTCAGAAGGTCCAATGATGCCGACATCTTCACTCATTATTGTATTTAAAGGTTTGACCACAGTCCAGTCCATGGAAAAGTATAATTATGATTTTTTCCTGGTATCTATACATTTGTAGTAGTAGGCCGAGTAGTTGTCGTCATAGTGACATTCTAAAGAATAAAAGCGATGAATAGCATAAAGGGAATATAATAGGGAGAAGAGGTAGAGGAGGAACAGAAAAGAGGAGAGGAAAAGATACACTGTACATAAGAAGTGAATGTAGTCATCGTAACGTCACCCATTGCGGTTTTGAAGCCTCGAGTCCGTTGATTTGGCCGTCACCATCTTGGATTACGGGCGCGCAATTTTGGCTTTTTTGCAACCAGTGAATGGAAGTTACCGTATTTGGAATGCGGAGGAGTGACGTAGAGACGCCGTGTCAATCACAGCAGCCCTGCCCTAAAGCATACTCCGCTTTATGGTCTATTTGACTCTAAATGGGATGAATGGGTTTACTGAGGTAATAAATCAAGTGAGAAGTATAGAGCCATTTTCTTCTATACAATCAGACTTCTTTTTGCAACCGCAGGAGTCGTCCCCTGCTGGTCAGTAGAGAGAACGCACATTTGAAACTAAGAAAAAGAGCAGAGAAGAAGAAGTGCAGGCAGAGGGAAGGAGGAGAGGAGGAGAGGGGGAGAGGAGGGAAGGGGCGATGGGGTGATCTGTAGTGAATAAACTAGAGCAGGTCACTCTGGGAGTGCAGCACTCTTCAGTATGCTGCTCCACACTCAAACACACTCAAAGCATGTGTGACTCCTATATTCAGCCCTATATCTTCCAACAACCAACCGCCTTTTCTCACAAAATAATCCACACATAGAGATTCAGTAGCTTGCGAGCTTTGACACTCGCTCTTGCCAACGGTAAAGCTGGCCCCGTCTCCATGGTTACAGAACAGTCAGTGTCCAGGTCAGTGTGTAATCACAAAAGAGGGCGAATCAGAAAACGGTACAATCCGCCAAAAACATACATCCACCAACTTGCTTCTCAGTTTTAGTCGATGATATTGCCGGCTGAGATGACAACTGTTGCTAGCAGAGTTCATCAGCTCTAGCCGTTGTAGCGAGCTAATTAGCTTGAGTGGCAGAAGTAAACTTGTTTCAAATGGATAGGAGGACATAGTTGCTAACCTTAGCCTATACACTCTGATATAGAAACATCCAAGATCAAGCCAGTTAGCTTAGCATAAAGACTGGAAATGTGGCTAAACAGCTATCCTGGAGGTGTAGATAAATACTGAATTGGACACCGAAAGAGAAAATAAAGTCAATGTGTTCAATGTAGATGTGTCCACAGCCCCGTTTACAACGTCTCTGCACATGCAATTCCTACAAGAATGAGATCGCAACAATATGTAGCCTACATAGTGCCTAATCTTCACTATTCAAGTTCAATGCTTAGCCTTCACCATTCGAGGTCAATGCCTAACCTTAACTATTTGAGGTCAATGCCTAACCTTAACTATTTGAGGTCAATGCCTAACTTTAACTATTTAAGATCACTGCCTAACCTTAACCTCTCTTGCGAGAGATTAGCAAATTGCGGGTTACCATCTAGAAACGCCCCCCTTCTCCATGGAGCTTTGTTTGTAATCAGACACACATGACAAAGTTTCTATCTCAGTTACGGCTTCCTCCGTAAAACACCGGACTGGCTCAAATGGGCTCTAACAGCCCAGATTATTGCACGTTTTACTTTTTATTCGCACTAAACGGCCACATTAGTTTCACGGGTCATCACTCCGAGGTCGGAACCCTCATAAAGCGGTCTGTGACCGAGTTTGACTACAAATCAGCAAATCTCCAGAGATGAGAAGAAAGAGACAGGAGGAAGGAGACACATGTCACTGTTGATATGAGTCAGATAGAAGGTGTGTGTGTGTTAGGAGGACAGGAAGGGATTTTGTGTGTGTGTGTTTATGGGCATTTGTTGCCTGTCAGTGTCCTCAGGTTATGTGATGCTTTCTGCTCCTTATAGGTTTTCTCATGCTTAGCCATCAAGGCTGACATGGCAATCTTATCTACTCAGCGTACTGCCTCTGGCCTCACGCACACTCACACACACACACACACACACATACACAGACACACACACACACACACACACACACACACACACACACACACACACACACACACACACACACACACACACTGTATCCCTTACATAATATAATACCCTT
This sequence comes from Pholis gunnellus, assembly GCF_910591455.1. NCBI lineage: Eukaryota > Metazoa > Chordata > Actinopteri > Perciformes > Pholidae > Pholis > Pholis gunnellus. The sequence goes on along the minus strand of NC_136544.1, from coordinate 3,986,555 downwards.
CCTCTTGTGTATTTTTTTTTCACCTCCCACCATCCCATCTCTCCCTTAGGTCCTAATCCTCTGCTATTAAGCGTATTTGTCATGCTAAGCTTTGCCATTATCACTGACCAGTGTGTGTGTGTGTGCATGTGCGTGGGCTAGTTTTAACATGATTGTTTGGTCCAAATACCGTAACAACAGCAAAAACTACAGGCGTCTGTCGTTAAAAAAAACACAAAATAAAGGTTGATGTTATGCGCTAGAAAATACGTGTAATTCACAAATGTAACCATGATACGTGTGTGTGTGTGTGTGTGTGTGTGTGTGTGTGTGTGTGTGTACTGTAGGTTTTCTCCGCTGCATCATGCATCGCTCAATGGGAACCTGGAGCTCATCACTCTGCTGCTGGAGTCACAAGCAGCTGTCGACATCAGAGACCAGAAAGGTTAGGGGAAAATGCACACACACACACACACACACACACACACCAACAAACATACACACAAACATGGATACATGTATACAAAAAAAAAGAAGAGAAATCTGACCTTTGCACAAACATAAGATACTGTTTGTGTCCCCCTTGTACACATAAACACTCACTGATGAATAATGTATATATATCTCAGTGTGTGATTGACACGGCCTGTGTGTTCATACTGTGCATGTGTGTGTGTGTGTGTGTGCCTCTGCTCGGGCAGGTATGCGGCCGCTGCACTACGCAGCCTGGCAGGGGAAGGCGGAGCCTATGAAGATGCTGCTTAAGTCTGGCTCGTCCGTCAACGGCCAATCGGATGAGGGACAGATTCCCCTCCACCTGGCAGCGCAGCACGGCCACTACGACGTGGTGAGTGACAGCGGTTCATCCGCAAACAGAGCCCAAAGTGGAGGACGGTCACGGCAGGGTCATGAGGCCGTCTTTGTCAACTGATTTACCCGTCACGTGTAACCACGCCTGATTCACGTAACAAGTCCATTGATCATGATTCATACGCAACTTCATGAAATAAAATAAATGTATTTTCTGTATGCTAAATGCTGGGGGGACGTTTGTTAGTAAAAACGAAGCCGGGGCTCTATATGAAAAAGCCCTTTTAATAGGAGATTTTATGCTGTAATGGCCATAGGGTCAAAATCTGTGGTTTTAATGGGCTTCAATGGGGCCATTTTTGTCCTTAAGGGTCTGAGTGTCTGTATTTTGGCTCCACAGTTTATTATAGCCTTATTATAGGAGCTGAGGTTGAACCTCCAAAATAAATCGAATAAAAAAACTTGCACCCGTGCCAAAGAATTACGCAAAATCCATTAACACAGCCAAAATGATCCAAAAAATGAAACATCAATATGCCAAAAATGTCCATAGAGATGCATAAGGGTTATTAAAAAGTGCTGATATGTCAGTGTTTACAGCATGTTTCTGCTGACCCCAAGTGGCCAAATTATTGTACAGTTGTTGCAGGTTTAACATCACCTGCTAATCAGACAGAATTTACTTTTTTTTCACTTCACTTCACCATTCCACCTTCTCCATTTTTCCGTCGCGAGATGTGGGAGCTGCAGCCGATCCATCTGGAATCAGGCTGCCTTTAAGTTTCCTTTAACATGTATCACTTATGTCTTGTTATTATCCAGTGAGTGCCCATTTTTCCTGAGACTATGTAAGACAGACGGGTTAAGAAACAACGCGAAACACAGGCGTTAAAGAAAATTCCACCTTGGAGGCTTTTCCAGCTAAGAAGAAGAAAAAAAACAATCTGTGTGAAGCACTGCAGTGCTGCTGCAGGGCTGCCAAAGCAACAACAGTGAAATATAGCTGCACACTCACTCCAGCAGCTAACATAGCCAGGAGGAGAGAGCGACGCTCAGCATCCACAGGCTCAAAAAACCAAAGAACCATCCCTTCTATTTGATTAAATAAGCATGATTTATACAGGGTAACAAGCCGGCACCGACGCTCTCATCCACAGCTGCTCCCAGTGTGCAAGGGCAAATGAATAAAAAATTACAGACAAACTGAACCGGACCACCGATTACAACATGAATCATTTAACATCCGGCACAGAAAAGATTTAACATTTGCTTTCACAGCAAATATGGCGAGACGGTGTTTTTGTCTGAGACGAGGGAATCTAATTCGAAGTGCTCTCCGGATTTGTTCCATTTTTAAGGTTTATTAGAAAGCACAATGAGCTAATTCCCTCTAAGTCTTTTACCACTTTAAACCAAGCTTTTCCTTTCACTTGATGTCACAGTGCTCCTCTGAGGCCGTTGTACAGCGACAAGCCGCCGTGCTTACAGGGAGGGATTCTCTTTAACTCAACTAGGGGCAAAAAACTGGAAAAACAGTTTTGCATTAGTCAACTTATCTCGGCAAACAGCCGCTGTGTGCTTATGAGTGAGTGAGTGAACCTCTGTGTCGATGCACTCAGCTGTGTTATCACTAGCGGCCCCCCGACGAATAGGGGGCCAGTTAAGAGTAGTGAATGAGGAGTCAGCAGGCCGTCAGTGGCAGTAAAACAACAATAAAATAGTGTTTTGGGAAAGTGTGAGTCACCTCCGAACCAGGAGAGGTCCTTGAGCACGCAGCCAACGAAAATATTAAGCTATTTGCTGCAGCGGAATACGAGAATAGCCGTGGACAGACATGGAGGTGCACACTTACTCAAGGAATCACGCACAAGCGATCACATAATCCCCCAGGTAACAGTCTAGATTGACAAATAGCACTACAGGTAAGGTTCATTTTTTGGGGTGAACTGCCCCTTTAAGAAGCTAGCGGAACGGAGGCCAGCCAGGATGTGATGTTACAACTTTGTCTCCTTTGTCACTCTTCCAAGACGTACTGATTGGACGATTGCTGTTCGGGTAACGGTTGATTGGTGACTCTAAATATCTCTGAGGTGTTCGCGTGAATCGTTGTTTGTGCATAAAGCCTTCAATAACGGATAAATGGATTTTTTTTTTATATCAGTTTTTTAGTTCTTTCCCTCTCATGTGTCGGTGTGTGTGTGTTTCCCGTCTCCAGTCGGAGATGCTGCTGCAGCACCAGTCCAACCCGTGCATTGTGGACAACGCAGGGAAAACCCCTCTGGACCTGGCCTGCGAGTTCGGCAGAGTCGGGGTAAGAACCTACGGGTTTAGTCGTTATTCAAAAGACAGCAGCACCTGACGACAATCTACAGAAGTCATGACCAAAGTTTGTGTGTGTGTGTGTGTTTGTGTGTGTGTGTGTGTGTTTATGTGTAGGTGGTCCAGTTGTTGCTGTCCAGCAACATGTGCGCTGCCTTGCTGGAGCCCAAAAAAGGAGACACCACCGACCCCAACGGGACGTCTCCGCTCCACCTGGCCGCCAAGAACGGACACATAGACATCATCAGGTACACACACACTCACATACACGCTCACACACACACACACACACACACACACACACACACACACACACACACACATCATTTTCTAATGTATCACTGGGTTTAAATGTCCTCCTGAGCTTGCTGAGAAAACAGATACATAACACAACAGGGGAACAATGCGATCCAATTAAGCGAAGGAACAATGTGTTGCCGTTCAGTGAGAGATGACGCATCAGTCACATACTCTTAAATATATATTTTGAGACTTTTCACGCTGCAGATTTTGCAGAAGACAGCAACTAAGGGAAGATAAGATGGAGGGAGAGAGAGGAAGAGAGAGAGAGAGAGGGAGAGAGAGAGAGAGAGGGAGAGGAAGAGAGAGCCTGTCACAGCTGATGGAGCAGAGCGTGCCTCTAGAAGTGACGCTGATAAATGATGCTCATTAGGCATGGCCGGCAGTCTGCAGAAGACACGCGCTCACACAAACACACACAAACACTGACTCCAAGTCAGTAGAAATTAGAGGAAGACGAATTGCATCTTTGGCAGCTTCTTTTTGACAGCTGCCTCATGTCATCTGATCTTTTCAACCTTGACTCTTTTCCTGACCCTGTCATTGAAAGTACGGGGATGGGAATGTTCTAGACTTAATTTGGCACTGCACCATTGAACCACTCTGCCATTAGGGCCTTGACTGCTCTGATATACTTGTCTTTTTCGACAGGTTCGCCAACTTGTAAATCTCTGTCAAAATGGCCACTGGGTTCTTGGTCCCCTCACTGATTCAGGGACCTTTTTTGCCTGGTCGCTGAGTTAGATTTTAAGCTTGAATTATACGGACTTGGGCCATAGCTATGGAGCCCATGCACGTATTCATTCATGTTTCTGCGACCGGGAATCAGGCAGCCAGCAGCAGGCTGAGTAGTGGACTAGCCTCAGGTGCTAGCTGGGTTAGCTTAGCTTCCATCTCGGCTCAGTTTGGTGGCATTTGGTCCGGCAGGTCTGCCTGGTTGGTCGGTGATCGTCTCAAAGTCCGCTGCTCTCTATCCAATCACCACGCTTCCTTTCCAGATGTTGATGAATGTGTTCTGCCATATGCCATTAGTGATAACCACAAAAAGAAATGTAGCAAAATTCATGGGAGCTAGCTGCAGCAGCATTTACATGCGCCGCCGTCGCCCTAACATAGCTGCTGAAGCTATGTTGTAGGCTACACGTTAGCTACAGGAACTGTGACCGGAGTTTCTGGCGGCGGTTGAGATTGTGAAGATAAGATTTAGGTATAATATGTAACTTCAATAACACTAAAGCTGCAAAACGCGTGTTGATCCGCAGCTAGAAATAGTCCCCCAACAAACGCACCATTTTTTTGAATGAAAGACTTCGATCTTCAGGAGGAACAAATGGGCTTGGAGCAGAGAAGTTTTGAGAGACGGACTAACACGTGTATTTCATGAGACTTGTTGGCAATAAGAGAAATATAGAGTAATGTCAGCCTTATCCTTTAAATCAGTTGCAGTGTACCATGACTTCACTTCATTTTTCTCTCTTTCTCTTATCCTGATCTCCCACTCGACCTCATTCAACTCCTCTTCCCTCTGCGTCCTTGTGTGTCTCCTCTCTCCTGACTTTCTCACCCTCCCACCTCTTCATCCTCTTCATCCTCTCTGTCCTTTCTCCTGCCCTCTGCTGTCAGACTGTTGATCCAGGCGGGCATCGACATCAACCGACAGACCAAAGCGGGCACTGCCCTGCACGAAGCCGCCCTGTGTGGAAAGACTGAGGCAGTGAGACTCCTGCTGGAAGTAAGTGGAACTTTACTGAGAGCTTTTTTTTAGCACTGGCCCCTGGAGTTGGGTTCACCATTAGGATCTAAGATGGGACACTTCAAGGCCAAAACCTCCCCTGAATGTAACTGCTGTCTCCACTACTGAAAAACATTATAGCTGTGACAGTAACTCATGTAAGGCGACATAAAAAGGGGGAGGCATTTTCTCTTTCCATAAAATGACAATAAAACATTTTATTTTTTCTTTAATCAAAATAATAAGGCTGCTTGTTCGCTGTGATGAAACTACGGAGGACATTTTCCATGTCAAAATAAAATGAATACATTTTGACTTATTTTTTATGCCTGTAATGATATTGAAAGACTGTGTTTGCCTTAAAATATTTAAAATGATTTTATATGCAAAGCTTCATAACACTTTCATTTTTTTTATACTAATGTCTTGAAACAAAATATGTATTTGTGTTTTATCTTTGTATTTACTTTTATTGAAATAAATATATAATAATAAAAATAAGCTACAAAATATAATGTAATATAAATGTAATATAAAAAAAGATTTGACTCTGCTACTACTGTGTTGACCCCTCCTATTGTGTTAACAGACAGTCTCGTCATTGTTACGAAAATATTCTGATATAGTGTTCCTCGCGAAATATTAAATATATTAAGTGACTGAGTCCTGTCATCATATTACTATTAGTGCTAAATTGCATGCAAGAGAGAGAGAGGGAGAGAGAGAGAGATGATGTGAATTAGTAATTCATTGTGCCAGTGACCTGAAAATCTCCCGCGGTTAATGAAAGCAAGAGATACAGTATGTGTTCATGACCGTGTGAAAAACTGTCTTTGGTTACGTGTTCAGCTTTATTCTCAGTTGAAAATAAAGAGGTGGTCATTGTTAGTTTTCTGTTAACGTCATGATGGTAAACCATTCATCCCCGGGGTGTTTGATCAGTATGAAGACACATTTACTGGATACCGTGTGATACAGAACAGAAAATGAAACCCTCTCCTCTGTTTTCACTCTATGATCTCTCACTTTAGGTCCGCATGAATAAACAGGAAAATGAATTCAAAAGTCAATGTGCTGTACCAAATCTTCTTTTCTCTTCAACAGAGTGGTATCAATGCCGCAGTGAGAAACACCTACAGCCAGACTGCACTCGACATCGTCTACCAGTTCACTGCAACACAAGCCAGCAGAGAGATCAAACAACTGCTGAGGGGTGAGACGGATGGATGGTTGGGTGGATGGATGGATGGGTGGATGGATGGATGGGTGGATGGATAGGTGGATGGATGGGTGGATGGATGGATGGATGGATGGGTGGGTGGATGTATGGATGGATGAATGGATGGATGGATGGATGGATGGATGGATAGGTGGATGGATGGGTGGGTGGATGGGTGGATGGATGGTGGGTGGTTGGGTGGGTGGATGTATGGATGGATGAATGGATGGATGGATGGATGGGTGGATGGATGGATGGATGGATGGATGGGTGGATGGATGGATGGATGGATGGATGGGTGGATGGATGGATGGATAGGTGGATGGATGGATGGATGGATGGATAGGTGGATGGATGGGTGGATGGATGGATGGATGGATGGATAGGTGGATGGATGGATGGATGGATAGGTGGATGGATGGGTGGATGGATGGATGAATGGATGGATGGGTGGTTGGGTGGGTGGATGGGTGGATGGTTGGGTGGATGTATGGATGGATGAATGGATGGATGGATAGGTGGATGGATGGGTGGATGGATGGATGGATGGATGGGTGGATGGATGGATGGATGGATAGGTGGATGGATGGATGGATGGATGGATGGATGGATGGATGGATGGATGGATAGGTGGATGGATGGATGGATGGATAGGTGGATGGATGGGTGGATGGATGGATGAATGGATGGATGGGTGGTTGGGTGGGTGGATGGGTGGATGGTTGGGTGGATGTATGGATGGATGAATGGATGGATGGATAGGTGGATGGATGGGTGGATGGATGGATGGATGGATAGGTGGATGGATGGATGGGTGGATGGATGGATGGATAGGTGGATGGATGGGTGGATGGATGGATGGATTGGTGGGTTGTTGGGTGGGTGGATGGGTGGGTGGTTGGGTGGGTGGATGTATGGATGGATGAATGGATGGATGGATGGATGGGTGGATGGATGGATGGATGGATGGATGGGTGGATGGATGGATAGGTGGATGGATGGATGGATGGATAGGTGGATGGATGGGTGGATGGATGGATGGATGGATGGATAGGTGGATGGATGGATGGATGGATAGGTGGATGGATGGGTGGATGGATGGATGAATGGATGGATGGGTGGATAGGTGGATGGATGGGTGGATGGATGGATGGATGGATGGATAGGTGGATAGGTGGATGGATGGGTGGATGGATGGATGAATGGATGGATGGGTGGTTGGGTGGGTGGATGGGTGGATGGTTGGGTGGATGTATGGATGGATGAATGGATGGATGGATAGGTGGATGGATGGGTGGATGGATGGATGGATGGATGGGTGGATGGATGGATGGATAGGTGGATGGATGGATGGATGGATGGATGGGTGGATGGATGGATGGATGGATGGATGGATAGGTGGATGGATGGGTGGATGGATGGATGAATGGATGGATGGGTGGTTGGGTGGGTGGATGGGTGGATGGTTGGGTGGATGTATGGATGGATGAATGGATGGATAGGTGGATGGATGGGTGGATGGATGGATGGATGGATAGGTGGATGGATGGATGGGTGGATGGATGGATGGATAGGTGGATGGATGGGTGGATGGATGGATGGATTGGTGGGTTGTTGGGTGGGTGGATGGGTGGGTGGATGGGTGGGTGGATGTATGGATGGATGAATGGATGGATGGATAGGTGGATGGATGGATGGATAGGTGGATGGATGGATGAATGGGTGGATGGGTGGATGGATGGACGGATGGACGAATGGGTGGATGGGTGGACGGATGGGCGGATGGGTGGATGAATGGATGGATGGATGGATGGGTGGATGGATTGGTAGATGGATGGATGGATGGGATTTAATAAAATTAAATAAACAAAATACTATAAAATAACATGCCCGAAGAAAAATAACCAATAAGAGCAGGAGTCTCTATCGCAGCTGTCGCTCACTACTCACAAATAACTGTTTAATACCGTTAGGATCCCTAAAAAGGAGGCAGATTTTTTTCACAGATTATCTGTCTCATGTACTTCTGTCAGGATTCAGTGACAGCTCTACCAAATATGAGAAAAGTTATTTTTTATAAAAGTTACTAACTGGTGCTTAAACTGCAGCTAATTTATTGCACATGGTTGTGGACACGGTCATGTGAGTGATATAATACTATGTACATTTTCTGTAACGTAGAGTCTGATTTGCTGTCTCACAGATGCGTCGGCGGCCCTTCAGGTTCGGGCTCTGAAGGATTACTGCAACAACTACGACCTGACCAGCCTCAACATCAAAGCAGGAGACGTCATAACGGTAACACACACACCATTAGTGTGTCCATTAAAATGTCTATTGTCAATGTCGACAATGTCTTTATGGGCATCAAAGCTGATAAGTGAGTCAAGCTTTGTTGAATATAGTGAGGCATTTAAGTCCTATTTAGAACATGGGGTAGTGGTGTACTTCGGCCTCTTATGGCTGAAATGAGTATTACAACAACAAACACTGAGTAATAATTTCTTTTAATTAAATCAGCTGTATTACAGATGAAAAAAATTGAAGAACTTATTTCAGACTTAGGAAATGGATCACCAAAATAGTTTTCATCCGTTCTACAGTTTTCGAGTGTTTGGATAAATGAATCGTAAAAGCTGGTTGGTTGTCTTAACATCGCCCTGATAACCAAAATTGAAAATGCTTGCACCGTGTTTGATGAGATTACTAATGAATATGCAAGAATGAGTGGTTTCAGCTTCCCTCATTTACTACGCATATGTTTGACAGAAAAATGTATTATAAATTGGAGTGTAAATTGCAGTGCACCCACGACTCGTGAATATTTATGAGCATCTATGCAGCCTTTGGGTATTGGTTACCGTAATTAGGAAGCCAAGCGGTGCCTATGCTTTCTCCCTCGAGGTCTGAATGAACAATTTGGCTTCGCTGCTAGAGTTTTAGACAGCTCCGAAATGCAGTTTTGTGTTTGTGTTTGACAAGAAAAATAATTTTAAGCTAAAAAGAAAAGATGGTTCTGTGATAGTTTTCTTTCAGTAACTTTTGCAATAGATGGAAACTAGATGAAACTTAATATAATAGTCGTAAACTTGCCCACCTGACAGGTTCTGGAGCAGCACCCCGACGGTCGCTGGAAAGGCTGTATCCATGACAACCGTACAGGAAATGACCGCGTGGGCTACTTCCCTTCCACCATGGTGGAGGTCATCAGCAAGCGCACAGGTGTGTTTACTCATGTGTGTGTGTGTGTGTGTGTGTGGGTGTATGTGTGTGGGTGTGTGTGTGAGTGTGAGTGGAGTAAACTAAGGACCAAACTGACTGTCTGGATAAAGTGTCAACCAAGTGCCACGTTGAAGAACTTGGCAGAAGGATAGAAAAAAAAAAGAGGAAGAAATGTGAAGCTGAGTGAATGAATGATGTTTTAGCCCCATAAACCCTTGAGGAAGGCACTTAACCTTACATATCATTCATCTCAGCACAGCGGTGCCAAACACCCAGCTGTCATCCCTGCACTGCTGAAGATGCAATCCCAGATTAATGTGTGCAATACATTTTTGGCTGATTGGGATTTTGAACCGTACTACAACTCCAGCTGATTGAAAACACACAGTTTTGGGAGTTCAGCCTGACGGTGAAAGTACCTGTTCAGTAATGTGAATACGGACACCAAAATCCTCCACATGTCCCTGGCTGGTGTTGTGTTCCAGGTCTCTTTGCCTACACTTTCCCTGCTGACTGATAGATGTTCGTTGAGACGTTTTTGAGCACTTGTTTGTTTTCTCGCCTAGAATTTTATGAAGAATTGATACCATTAACTATGAAGCTATACCGCCAGCAGCCAGTTAGCTTAGCATAGCATAAAGACACAACTGATTTGTTTAAAAACCTGTTAGAGGGTCAAAATTCATGGTCTGCAGATGAATATTAAACCATAATGTATCCAATAAAAATGTACTTTAAATTGAGTAAAAACATCTTATAATGCCTATAGTATATAGTATATACTCTATTTACTGTATTAACGTATTTCAGGGCCTCGATAAAGCTATGTCACATTTATATGAGGTCAAATATTAAATTCTCAGATGCTAGTTTCGTGCAGATATAGTTATATGTAGATGTCTTGAGCAGTGTTGTCACATTTTTCTTTAATCCACTGTGACATTCTATAGCGGCAAATAGTGCCCCACTGGCTAGCTTAAGGCCGCCGCTCTGCACGTCACTCGTACGGCGGTAACAGCTGATGATGCTGTCCCGGCTGACGACTGCAACGCGAAAGCGTAGCGCCCATCCTCCAATTCCCCCTCAAGCAAACACTATTAGCTTTGTCAGCACTGTTGCTGTTGTTAGCGCTGTTAGCTTCTAGCCACCAGCTCAGCCGTAGCCATGTTGAAAGCCATGTGGAGGCAATAGATATGCCGGTAGGGTTAATTAAGATCACCTCTAAAGTTTAGACTCGTTCCCGTTGTTTGTGCTAAGCTAAGCTAACTGTCGGTGGCATTATATCCACCGTACGGATGTGAGAGTGGTATTAATCTTCTCATCTAACGTGCGGCTAGAAATCTCTTGTGCATAATTCACAAAATGTCAAAATATTTCTCGCATTCCCCGTCATGTGAACTTTCAACGAGGTGTGTGCTAAACAAGTTAAAGATCTACCAGGGTTACAGGTGGGATTTTGCTGTCATCTGTGTTTTCATTACTCAACAGGTGTCCAATCTCCCAAAAAGCTGTTTTAACCACCTTTCTCCATTTTATATCACCGTGATGAGCTGTTTTTAGCCTCTCCGGTGAGATCCACAGAGCACATTCACATCCATCTCATCATCCCAAACACTGCGCAGCCACAAAGAGGCTCAGATGTTTTTTTAACTGTGTATCTGTGTCTGTCTGGAGGTCTGGTATCTCTGTTTGTCCATCCGTCTGTCTCTCTGTAGTTAGCCTATTAGTGTGTCTTAGTTGTCTCTGTCTATATGTCCGTCTCCCTGTTACTGTCTGCCTCATCCCCCCCGAGATCACAAAGGTCTCACTTTCATATCATCTCTCCTCTCTCATGTAGTCCATCGCTCTTTGATCACTTTTGTATTTACTGTACAGTCCATTTACCACTATAGAACCCAGTCAAGGAAAATGCTGCTGTGGCTCCATCTGTCCTGAAATTCAGTGTATTATACAGCAGCTGTGGTTACAGTACAAAACAGCTGGAGCACTCCCACTGAGTTTGCACAGCCATACTGACTAATCACTGTCACACACACACACACACACACACACACACACACACACACACACACACACACACACACACAACCTCACTCTGGGATACGGCAGCTTTTTTAACAAGAGGTTTCATTTACTCAACTGTTTTTCATCCATTTTTTATTATTCCTTTTTTTCCCTCATCAATTATCCCCAGTCAGCCTCTTCACCTTTTATTCGCTCCTTCTTTTTCCTCAAAGGGATATTACACTGGACTTTTTTTCAGCACACATAAATGGCCAATTACATCCACTAGATAGATATATGAACAATTGAATTAATTAGGCTGACTTTAAAGTTGCAGCGGCTATCACAATCACAGCGGGGAAGCGACCAGCAAGCTTTGCTTAAGCACATAAGTTACAACAGCTACTTCGTAAAGTCAGGGACCAATCACAGGAATGGGGACGATGACCGTTGGAATTTAGCAGTTAGCTTGAGAGTTAGCTATCTAGGCTACGTCCTAATCGCAAATGAATAGTTAGTATTGGAGAATTCAGGATACTATCCAGGATTGTCTGATTCCCAAAGTTTTTAGGCTTTCCTTACATTAAACATAAAAATGTTTTTGAATCCACAAAACCTACAAAGGACTACCACTCGCGTTTAGATGCTGTTGCAGAAAGTGTAACATACCTTCACTTCCCTTTTTCTCCCTGTTGTTGATAAATCCACGGCGCTGTCCGTGGTGCTGAAGTAGCAGACAGATTTGGAAATGCAACATCTCTGCAGTTTCATCTCGGCTATATATAATATTCAAAAATATATATCTTGAATAGATAAACCAGACGTTTCATATATATATACATTTGATAAATCACAATCTTTGTTCTATGCATGTGTTATTGAAAACGCAACGGCTAGCTAGCTAGTTTGCTAAGTGCACTATTTCGTGTTCTATGGCCAATTCAGCATCCAGTTGGTCCGCATTTAAGAAGCATTTTCATAAGTCCCAATGCTGGCATGTCCACAGAGAAGACATATTGATGTGAATCTGTAACATTTGTGCGCAGCGCCAGATCAAACAACCTATTTTGGGCATTTATCTGGCGACCTTAACTACTGAGAGAGGAAACTGGTGAGCTAGCAGACACTGCTGGATGTACGGCAAGTGGAATCCTGTTACATGTTGGTAATATGCCAGTAGCTAATGACTTAAGACGGAACCACATTATGTTGAGAGTAAAAAGCGGCCGATACTCATCAGTCCCTGGGACCATCTCCTCTGTTACCATCCATCACTTCCCCTTTCCACCTCTCCATACATTTCATCTGTTTGTCCACTCCTTCTCTTCGTCCTCCCGCCTTTAACATCAGCCGTTTGTTTAATTTTGTAACTTCCGCCTTTGTTTTAAATTTTTCTTTTCTCCCCCCCCCCTTCTTTCTTACGTGTAATTCTCTGTTCTCTGTTGTTTGTGTGTCTCGTGGCGGTGGTTCACTGTTGGCTGGTTGTGTGTGTGTGTGTGTGTGTGTGTGTGTGTGTGTGTGTGTGTGTGTGTGTGTGTGTGTGACGTCACGGTGGGTGTTATCTAGGTTTGGCCAGCACAGTCATTTGCACCCAACAGTTTCAAAAGATACCGCTGGTTCCTCCGGCGACGGTTGCCCCTGCCAACGCGGTAGTCAACGGCAACGACACCACGTTCCATCAGATCCATATCCTGCCTCCACCGCCTCCTCCTCCACCACATTCCCATCAGCCACTGCTTCCACTTTTCACTTCCTTTGGCTATAGCAAGTCGCCCGTGACAACCCCACTGGGAGACACACCCACTGCCCCAGGTACACGGCCCCTTTTTCATTATTTGTATTATGATTATGATTATTATGATTATTATTATTATTATTATTAAAGCTTCAAGGGATGCTTTCCTCCGCCTATGCTAAAAAACGCCATGTCTGATTGGTCATGTACGATTCTTATTGATGTTTTCAATGTTGTTTTAAGAAGGCATCCATTGAAGTTTTCTATTATGGATCATTATTTATGTATCTTTATGTGTTGCTCATACTATATAACTTTCCTTTTTCTGTTGTTGCTGTTGTCATCTCCATTACTGAGAGCCAGAGTCAGCTTTTAGCCAGGAGTCTAATGTGCTTAAGCCACTTACTATTGTATCACTATTTTAGAAATTAGAGCTTTACTCAGTGGACGTACGCTATGAGCGATAAAAAGATAAATATTTCTTTCTCATGGTTTAGAATAAGCTGATTAAGCACAGCTATCTGATGGACTGTTTCACTTGGAATCCTTAAGGGTTTCATAAAATCGACTCCCATTTTTGATACTATTTATGGTCTCTAATTACCACGCTACGTAGTAGATGTCTTCGTTAGTGGCGGAGTCCGCCATCCCAACGCTGGATTCAGATTGCCTGCACACGCACGAGCGATTCACAGCAAACAATGCATCCATGGAATACAACATTTCAGTTTGTAGTTTAAGGCTGAACCACAACTTTGGCCTTTTTCACACGTGAGAAGAAAAGATCCCACCAGTTGCTTCGTTTCAGGGCCCGTAAATGAACGATACCATCGGTCTCATGTTAATCGGCTCTGAAATGAGGCTCCGTAGGGCCACACAGTCAACCACAATAAACACCTTGCCCTGTAACAAGGTCACAAGTCTTAGTGTAAATAATAAGTAATAGTAATGCCCCTCTGAAGTGGGTTTGATCACTGCTATAGCATTTCTGTAGTATTAAAAAATAACAGCTTTGTGGGAGAGAAAACAGTTGACAAAGTAATGCTTTTGAAGGATGTCGTTGTAACACCGCTGACATTTCGACCCCACACAAGAAAAATCTTGTGAATGTATCTGCCAGAGAAGAAGAATAGATATAAGGTGGAAGGGGAGCTCACCGCTGACCTCTGTTCAGTTTGTGCTTCACTTAAATGTCTTGCCTATTCATTTCTTTTATTAATTTTTTTGCAGTTCTATTTTTTTCCCCCTACCTTCCTCTTTGTTTTTTCCTGTATATCATAACTGTCTCAGCCACTAAGACAACTTCAACACACACACACACATACCACACAACCCTCTCCTGACCAGACAAGTGTGTTTTATTTCTTTTTTTGTTCTGTCCTGTCTCGTCCCGCGTGTTATTGTCACGTCTGACCATTTCAACACCACTTTTACCCACCTTGCACTTATACCCTCAATGTGTCCGTGTGAGAGTGTGTGTGTGGTGTTGGTGAAGGCTTCGGACGAGGGAGCGAGTCTTGAGCTGTTCTGAATGTGCTGAAACAAGTTCAGTTTAATCATTTGGAAATGTCTTTGGGTAAAAACATACTTTTGTTTTCTGGAAAGGATCTCTTTAATGACAGTTAAGTTTGTCACAGAGGTTTAGTTGGAGATGTTGCTTCGTAACAAAAAGCTTTTTCAGACATCAACGGGTGATATTTTCTGACTAGCTAAAAACTCTGCTGGAATAAACCTAATTCATTCTCATGCAGCCATTCTTGGGCTCTATAACATAAGGTATTAGAAATGAAATGCTGATAATATGCATTACATGCAAAGATTTAGCAAATTTGAACATGTAAAATATCAAGTGTTGCGTCACAGAGACCCAAATACATTGTTAGAAAATGTCACCCAGGGTGTTCTGCACGTAAGGTATTCACTGGCCCGATCCCCAATCTCCACGCTCACGGACTTTGAGGCGCGTTCCCGCACATTACGTTTACACAGAAACATAAACACATGAGAGCAGAGGAATGCAATCAGAGGCTATTTATTACACACATAATTTATTCATCAAACATTTCCTTTTGTTATTGAAGCTGTTTTGACATAAATGAGTAAATACATTGATTGACAATTACCTCTCATCTCCTGAGGCAAAGGCCTGGAAGACGTTTAAATCAGGGAATAAAAAGTCTAGAATTAATACTCACAATTGTACATGACATGTCGTTGTGGCAGCAAAAAAAAGGTTGCAGCCTCTCACACTCAACCTTTTACCAGGTGGCGTCAGTTGAGTCCCCGCAGGTTCGGGGTCTAAGGCCTGATAGGGGACATTGGGATCGGGCCACTGACCGTAAACGTTCTACCTGGTGAATAGGAGCCTTCACTGGACACCATTTTGATTCCTCCAGGACAATAAACCCCTTTAGGAAAGTGTATTGTCATTAAGTCCAAGAAAATACAAAAAAGGGAATGCAGTACCCAATTAAAGAGAAGTAAAATGCCTTTACTTATAAATACCTCAGGTCGGTACAGTTTCCCTCAGCTTTGATCACATTGTTTGAAATCGGCACATTTTTGGAACTCACAAATGATTCCCGTCAAATCAAATTCTTTGAAAACAGACTTCAGTCCTTTGTTTGAGGTCACTTGGAAGGAGGCAAAATGGCCACAAGAAGGAGCTGCGACATTAAATGGGAGCAAATGGAAAAAGATTTTTTCAATGTGTGTGTTTCTCCGGAGCACTGTCGGTCACACATATAAACCATTTATAAACCCGTACCATGATGGTTATAATGGTTTATGACACTCTCCAAATGCACTACAGCAGCCCCATTCTGGCAAGGCTTGCATATATAATCACACACATATGGCTGCATTATATATGTATATGTATGTGTATGTACATTATGGCATATATGTTTATATACACAGATATTCATGTTATGGATTTATTTATGTACGATGGGTATATAAATGTTTTCATATATCTATATATATATATGCTGTATTTTTTTCTGTGTATGTGTGTGCGTGTGCGAGCGCGTCTGTGAGAATGTAAGTGTGGTGTGTAAGTGAAACTTATTTATCCTTTTAAAAAAAACTTGACCCTGCTCTCCTACTGGCCCCTCTGTAAGTTTTGTAATTTAGGAATTTATTTATTTAATTTACCCAGTTTAACCTTTTTTTGTCTCAGTATATTTGTAAAATACAAATACTGTATGTAGCATTGTCAATACTCAACATTTTGGATGATTTTAGCTCTTTTTACCAATGTTATGTGACAAAAACCTAGATTAATTATAAATACTGTCAACGTTCTGTAAAATTACGCAAATTTCCCTTCCACCAATGTTTTGTTATAGTATCAAATTCAGGTTTAGCTATACGTAAACGCTAGTTTTGAGCCTAACTTAAAGCTGCACTAATCAATATTTGTATCTGAACAATGGATCCAATGTGTAATGTTAGATGGGTCACTTGTAGTTGTGAAACCACAGAGAGTTATCAATAGGCCATGCCATTCTACTCAGGTCTACGGAGCTTTTTAGCCCCTTTAAGCTAATTGTTTTGGTTTTACGACCCACAACTTTACCAAATCCCAAGAGCAAAGAAACAAAGTGTGTGACTAGCTAGTGAACAAAGCGGAGCTTTTAGCAGCTAAAGAGTTAAATATTTTTCTAATGAGATGGTGGTGACCAAAACATAACTAAAAGGCAATTCAATATTTGACTTAAATTCACCACCTTGGCTGAAACGCAACTTCAAATGAATGCTAATGTTGCCGAGTGTTTGCTAACACGTTAGCCGTATCAAACTAATAATTTGTCAATGTTGTATTTTCAGTTGCCCCAAAGTTGACCAAAAAACGAACATCAATATTAGATAGCAAAAGGATAGCAATGCTTCCAAGGCCAGTTTAGGGTCGGTTAGCGGCTAACAGTGGTGTTCTGTGTTGAAGGTTGCCGCGGCTCAGAGGCAAGTCCTCACAGCTCTCCCACCACATCCTGCGGGCCCCATGGAGGCTCCAACGAAGAGATCTGGGTACTGCGCAAGCCAGTGGCAGGTAACTAAGCCGCGCTGCGCTGAGCCCTCAACGCCCGACTCCCTTTAAACTCTGACCGGGGGTCGAACAGTATCTGACATCCGTTCAAACATAAAAAAAAAGAAAAAGAAAAGGCTTTTCTGCCCGGCACTGCCTTGCTGGTGTCTATAGTGTTGCAAATGTCCCCAAGAACAGAACCACAACTATCCATCTATTTCTTTGAGCTAAAAAAAAAAAAAAGATGTTGCTTGAAGGCTTTCAGATACTCTTTGACCTGCTCCTGACAGTCCCCCATGTCCTGCTTAACCCTCCATCTAAAGCTCAGCTCAGCTCAGTGGCCTTATGTGTAGGACTGCAGCCATCTGCGTCGGTCTACAGTCTGTGTGTCTTTCCAACTGGATGTATGGAGACATTTTCGTGTGAGAGAGAAGAAAAGAAAACTTAGGAAACATAGAGAGAAGAAGAAGTGAGAGAAAAGGTGTGTGTGTGTGTGTGTGTGTGTGAAAGCGGAAGGTGTGTCTTGTTTACTCCACTTCTGTGTTTGTCGCTCAATCGTCCGTCACCCTGTCTGTCCGTCCGTCCTATCCATACAACAACATGCTGCCCAGTGCATTTCAATGGAGAGTCACACCTGTTGCCACGTTGCTTTGGATATCAGCTAAACCACTCAATGTGTGTGTGTGTGTGTGTTTGTGTGTGTGTGTGTGTGTGTGTCTGTGTGTGTGTGTTGGCGACTGTGTGCATCCATCTGTTTGTTGCATGCGTGCGTCTGTATGCACAAAATCTATACATATCGTTTGGGCGATTGCATGCGTGTGTGAATGCACATGTGTGTTTTCGTGTGTGTGTGTGGGTGTGTGTTTGTGTGTGTGTGTGTGTGTGTGTGTGTGTGTGCGTGCGTGTGTGTGTGTGTGTGTTTCAGGTGGAGACCGCAGCAGTTTGGGTAGTTCTGGCAGTGTGACCAGCGTGAGGTCGTCGGGCAGCGGTCAGAGTGCCGGCAGTGGCGGGCACGTCCTCCATGCGCAGGCTGAAGGGGTTAAGGTACGGAATACACACACACACACCAACACACAAAATGTAGCCGCACACAACTTTGTGTGTGTATGCACTGCTTTGTTTTGTAAGTGCATTTATGTAATATTCCACAAGGTGCATATAATCACAAACAAAGAAAGCCTGACCAAAAAGAACAATATCGGCAGTGACAAAATGACAAAGAGGCTGCTGGGAAATTCAGAATTTAGACATTTTTATAACCTGCCGAAAAAAGATGTCAAGGTTTATTTTACAGCTCCTTCATTTTTAAATACTTTCCAAGAAACTTTCCTGGAAAAAGGTACGACATTTGTTGATCAACTTGTACGCTATTTGTTCTATTACGTTGTTCTGTTTCTTCCTTCTTTTCCCCGTTACAGGGATTTTCTTTTGGGGGGAGACTTTCCTTTTCCAATGCGAGGGGTCCAAGGACAGAGGATGTTTTATGCTGAACAGATCGTAAAGCCCTCTGAGGCAAATTAGTCATTTTTGGCTATGCAAATATATTTAATTGAATTATTAATTTAAGTGAATTACTAGTTTAACAGAGAGAGTCAGTCGTTCACCCGCCACTAGCAAACCGACTCATGAACGACTCTTTCGGCTTACCCACAACTCCCGTCCTCTCCCGATTTCCGACTTTTTTTCCAAAACTGAGTCACTGTGGCGCTGAATGAGAGCCTTTCTGGAGGACTAGCCCGGTTCATATGCACAACTGCGCACGCACCACTAAGAAGCGGGATTTGGGATTCACTTCTTTCCCTTGTGAATCGAGTCGAGTTTAAAGACATTAACACACTCACAGATACACTGACATACATATTTAGAGGCATTGTTCTGCATGTGTTCTTAGCCTGAAGATGTCTCTCAAGTTGCTTGTATACTCTTAAAAGCAGCCAGCTGCACACGTCACACAGTTCCAGCGAGCGTCCTGTTAAAGAAACGGCAAGTGAGACACTTTTAAGCCGCCTAAAACATCCACACACAGCAAAATTAGACCCGATTGCGGCCCCAGACTGACGGGTAGCATCTGTCTTCTCCGCGTCTCACTGCACTCGCTCCTCATCAGCGCCAGTCAGGTTTTTATCGCAGTGCTCGCAGTGGAAGCCTCAGAACCGAGAGGTTTAAATGTGATTAATGTAGCGATAGACGGCAAACGTCACGTCTTTTATTTCCAGACAGACTTTCCTGCAAAGATCGATCTTTTGTGAGAAGATGAGGTTTTAGAATTGGCATTTTTAGAATGAACTTGTTTTTCCTGCTCAGGGTACATTCCTGTGTGAAGTTATTACTGTAATTCATTAGGAGTATATGAGCACTGGATTATTTATAATGGTATTTTATGATTTACAGTAGAATAAACTATTTTGATTATCATTTTCCAGTGTGTATGTTAAAAGAACAAATAACACATGTGTTCTCTAACAAATGAAAAGTTGAATTAATTAGTAATAAAACACACCATTGCTCAAATCTACACACTCAGGAGTTGTTGGCGCTACAGCTTGACTTGGTCTGGTAGAACAGAAGCTTGTGGTGGCTAATGATAGCTAAGACTAGCAAGTTTAGCTATTGCTGTTGAACTCACATTGTTGAATCCATTTTTTGAGTTTGTGACTCTTCTATACTTGAGATACTACTTTTATGACAATCAATTTTTCTTGTAATTGTCACCTGTGGCCTGCTGTTGAGCAAAAGTGACATCATTTAGCTTTAAAGGGCCAAGATACCCTTAAAAAGAAGATCGTTAAAGCTGCACGATACAATATTTTTGCATTACCAATGGCTGAAATGACAATATGTAATGTGAACATGGTCATGGAACTTGTAGTGCTAAACCTACATATAATTATCCTCCATCTCTGCAGTTCTTCCCAGCTCTATAGAGCAGTTTAGCATCATTCAGCTCATTGTTTTGGTTACAACACAAAACTCGAATGCTTTGATTCGCTCTTGACGCTCCCACCAGCCCTGTTTCCAACAGCAGCAGGCAGCTATTTTCATTGATAAGCCTCGGGTAAATCCACTGCCCAACGAGCAGACAGCATAAAAGAAACCACCCCTGTACATGTTCGTCTATGTGCAGCCCGAAGAAGCAATTCAAGCTTAACATGTTACACCAACTTACAGGGGGATAAAACAAATGAAAAAAATAAAAATTGCTGCTTGCATTAGCGAGGGGCAACTTCCCCGTCTGAAAAGTGAAGCCAATGCGAAAGTGCCTTAAACTTGCATTCTTTCAAATGGCCATCAGGGGGCGACTCCTCTGGTTGTATAGAAGTCTATTAGAAAATGACTCTACTTCTCTCTAGATTTCCCTCAGTAAACATTGTAAACATGAGTTTATGGTCTCAATCTCTAGTTTCAAGTCTTCTTCAATACAGCATGATGTTCATTTAGTAAATGATGGTCCATTTAGAGTCAAACAGACCATAAAGCAGAGTGTGTTTTAGGGCGGGGCTACCTTGTGACTGACAGGTTGACAGGATCAATGTCCGGTCTGGTATTTGTTTGTGTTCGTCTCACAACCTTAACCCTTTCACAGTGCGTTTTCAGTTCATTACAGTTAATTGTAACATTTTGGTCACCAAAAAATGTCTTATTCACCCTCCTGTGTTACTTGGTTGTAAAAACCCAGATGGCGACGGCCAAAACTCGAGGCTTTAAAACCATAGTCCACAACCCAATGGGTTACGTCACAGTAAAGACTACCTCCACTCCTTATACAAGTTGCTGGATGCCTGTTCACGTGGACGCGTTTGTGTTCTTGTGCACTTGCAGCTTCTGGCCACAGTCTTGTCCCAGTCTGCCAAAGCTAAGGAGCATCTGCTGGAGCAGTCCAAGTCTGTGGACCAGCCTGCAGGTAGGACAGGGGTCAGTTCAGGGGGGAGGGGGTCCTTCTTCAACCCAGTTACTGTGTCACTGTAATTAGTTTTAGATTTTAGATGTAACTCTGTATTACTTTAATTCACAGTAACCAGTCTTGGTGTTATGAAGCTGGTGAGAACGTGGGGATGTTTGAAGAAAAATAAATATTAAAACCAGGGAAAGTCATAAACCACTGATCTTTTGAAAAAATGTCTTAATATCACTTCTACACTCACGCACACACGCACAGACACACACACACACACACACACACACACACACACACACACACACACACACACAGATCTTGGCTGGTTAAACAGACAGATGGCCAAGCCAGGGGATGTAGGAGGAAGTGTAGCATGGTGCGATTTGTTAAGGTTTGTTATATCTTGGAGAGCAAGGATGTGATTGGCTCCCTTTCAAAGCAATGAGGGAGATTGAGCAGATATCGATCGGTGGAGAAGAGTAGAGGTCAGGCTGGCGGAGTCAACTCATCTGTTGATCGGCCAGGAAGTTTACAGCGACAGGGCGACAGCTTTTTTTGCTAACTGGCCAATGGTGTTTCTCCCAGCAGGCTCCGCCAGCTCCTCTCGGACATCGAGCCAATCGGGCTGTCCACTGCACGAGGCGCCGCCTTACGACGCCGTGGCGACCAGGAAGGGGGAGGGGCAAGGCGAGGGGAAGGTAGGACAGTCCCGGAGTCTCCGCAGACTCAGTCCTCTCTCCCACTTTCATTCAAACGCAAGCGAGTCGCATACAGACACCATCATCGTCCGTGATGAGAATGTAGCTCCTCAGTCACCTCAACCACAACCCTCTCTCTCCTCCACACACACACTCACACACACACAGACTATATATATTTGCACACACCAAGATGTCCCAGCAATTTCTCTCGCAACTGGCCTCGTCCGTGCTGCGAGTGTTCGGATGCAGCCATGACACGGTGAGTGTGTGAGTGGAAGATCTCCGGTTTGATCTTGTTTGGGTCCTGGAACGGGCAATCTTGTGAGTGTGTGTGTGTGTGTGTGAGCGAGAGAATCCTGTCCTTCTCTTGTTTTATCTGCTCCCTGCTATCCATCGTTATTCACTCCTTTTAGTTGCAGCTTCTGCCTCTTCCATTGCGGTATTTTTCTTCTTCTGTTGCAGAGACAAATGTCTCTCAATTGATGCTCGGTAGCTGCGCCTCAGGCAAGATATCGGTGTGTGTGTGTGTGTGTGTGTGTGCTGGCAGGTGCCCAGCAGCGTGCATGCCGTGGGTGGACTAGCTCAGCACAAGAAGTGTGAAATCCAAGCTTACACCATGTACAGTAAACTGTTATTTACTGTAGAGTGTGTGTGTGTGTGTGTGTGCGTGTGCGTGTGCGTGTCCGTGTGCGTGTGTTTCTATATGTGTGTGGGCCCACATTTAAGTTCATGTCTTCATTTTCTAATAATTATAAAGCGTGATAAACCGATTATGAGCATATTTAAATAACAGGTGGTCTTGGTGGTTGTGTGTGTGCATCGCTTGCCTACAGTGTGTGTGTCAGTGTGAGTGTGTGCTGCCATGTAAGCCATGTTCTCGTGGCCATCTGTTAGCTAGAGCCCCAATTCCTCAGCACCCGTAACGTGTCCCACGGTAGGGTGAAGACGATGAACGGTGGTTCAGCGAGAAAAAACAATCAGCTTTGAGGGAACAGTGTGGAGGAGGAAGAGGAGGGTCGTGGGGAATTATGAAGAAGAGGAGATGGAGAAAGACAGAAAGGGTGTCAGACTTTAAAGGTGGACCAGGGTGCGTAGGAAGAAGTCATGCAGTGGTTTTAACAGTTCCACCCAGTCCTGTAGCTCCGTCCCCTGCTGTCGCCCATCAGCCTATCAGAGCAGGACATTGCAGCAAATCAGCAACTTAAAGAAGCTGGAGCTTTGAAAATATAGCGGCTATATAAATAAAGCAGCTGTAGAATCCTCATCCTGAAGCACATCTATGAATAGAATCACCCAGAGTAATTAGGTTAGCATCATTAGCAATGTAGCTTATTATTTAGGGAATGTACCACAGGTGGTATATTTTTTGTATTTATATGCCCATATTTCCTTTTTATTTCAGTTACATGTTTAGCCATCAACACCTGAGCTTTTGTTGTTAGCCTCGTCTCAGCTGGTTCAACGTTTTGGCCCGAAAATCTAACGAACTGGAAATCCCTGTTGGAGTGTGAGAATATTTGAGGAAAGAGAGTTCTCGTGGGGACATGTATGAGAACAATGAGTGTGTGTGCGTAAGTGACATATATATATATATATATATATTTTATTTTTTTCCGAGTTATCACCACACTAATGCAATATATAGCGTTTTCAGCGTTTTCTAGCTGTAAAGTGTCAAATGCCCACTGCTAGTCTGTAGCTCTTCCTGTAGCATTTGAGAAACTAAAGGCCGGGCCTTTCTCCCTCCTAACTTTAGCCTGGTTTTCTCAACAGGGCCAACTAGGGCTAACCAGGGCTAAAAGTCAGCCAGGTTTTAAGGCCATTAAATCATTATGATCATCCGTAAATGTATACCAATTTGTCTTTTTGACAATAGTAAAGATGTAATGACAGACATGGTGGACAGTTCCTTACTACAGTATCTATTGTGGCCCCTTGTTTGGCCCTCCTTGGCTCCCTGCTGAGAGAAAAGCGGCCGTTGAAGAAGCAGACACGGAGCCAGTGACAGCATTCCCCCCCTGTCTTCTCTCCCGTAGAGCTCAGAGGCCGTTGTCCAATGGCTGAGCGACTTTCAGCTGCAGGTCTACGCTCCAAACTTCCTGGGCGCTGGGTATGACTTGCCCACCATTAGCCGAATGACCCCGGAGGTAAGGCACCCGAACCCCCCTGATCCCCACCCCCCACCCCCCTGAACCGGCACAGGCACCTCCGTCACAGGCACCTCCAAGGACCACAATGGAAACAAGTCTGCACGACTTTGATTTGTGCTGTCCTTGATGTTTTCCAGATGCATGTATGCCATTTCCCTTTAAGAATCCTCAAATGAGCACTATGAGACCACTCAACTAAACTGATCTCAGCTGTACTTTCCCTGCCTCCTGCCCATGCCTATGGCTATATTCAACATGTGAATGAAGTATATTCAAACTCTGTATTTCTGTCTGGTAAATTTGAAGCTACCACCAGCAGCCTGTTTGCTTAGCTTAGCACAAAGACTAGCTGGTTCCCCCAGTTTTGCAGTCTTTGTAGTATGCTACGCTACTGGCTGCTGGCGCTAGCTTAATATTTATCATCCAGGCATGAGAATGGTATCAAACGCGTCATGTAACTCGCTCGTGAGAAAGCAAATATGGCGTGTTTTCCAAAACTATTCCTTCAAAAAGGGTACTTTTCAAGTGACCTCAGTCTGGAATCCTAACAATTTGCATAATATACGAAAGTAATATAAACCAACACAAACCATGAACTGTAGGCTACCTAATTGTTAATAATACAGTTTCAATTAATGAACACCACTTCGCCGAGAAATCATGTACTACAATGAGAAAAAAAACACTACTTTATGCGCGAAGCACACAGAAAGCCTCCGGAGGCTGCTAAAACGCTCTCTGGCTGACCAGGACCTTATGATACACTGTCCGTGTTTTCCCAGATTTCACTGATGAAAGGCAGATATGATGTCTTCAGGGTCGTCTCGGGTTAGGCTTGAGACTTCAGATTTTTAACAGCAAGCCTGTGCTACGTACTTGGGGTTTGGAGTTTTAAAGATGTGGACCTTTACAAGACACTTTACATAAAAAAAATGCTATTATGCTGCATTATGGGAAATGTAGGATCCATTGTTTTTATAGCTTGACCCATACTAGGGACTAAAAGTCAGCATATCTCGGCCTCTGCTGCTTTGATTTTGACTATTTTATTTGACACCCCCAACTCAATGAAATAACAATTCTAAATCACTGGAGTACCCCTTTAAACTACACATACAGAATTATAATATTTATATAATATAAATATTATGTTCACATTGTTATATTGCATCAACCTAGTGATACTTTTACTGAACTGCATCATATGTTCACCAGGCACGTTTCTTATAAATACATCGTGTACCAGACAAACTGGAGCTAAAAGAAGGGCAAATTGAATAAAAGAATCAATAATTGAAAATAAGCTCAATATATCCACACAACCTCCTGACCCTCCCGTCACCTTCAACACTGCTGCTGCTGCCTGTTCTGAGGAAGTAGACCGATGCTCTCTGCCACTCTCACCTACATACTAATAATTTATAGCACATTAATTATTTGTGTATGTACGTACACTCTGTGCATGCTGGATGGCTCAGAGCTGAGCCGAATTTAAATGGGTTTTGTCGTCAGAGATATATCGTAGTATTCTGGCCTATTCCACTGTATGATTGGGTCACACCTGCATATCATTTATGAGTTATGCAAATGTGAGTGTGTGCGTGTGTGTGGGGGTGATTGTCGTGATTGTTCATGTGTGTTTGTTAAAGTGTGTTCTCGTGTGTCCACCACAACTACCACTGAAATACACAGAAACAAAAGTAAACAGACAATGACAGGATGATGCACTGTATTTGTTAACTATAAGGTTCCAAATAAGTCAACACACCATCACTTTAATACACTTTAGTTTGTGTGTAAACACGAGCTTGTTCGCTTACCACAGAAGTTGAATATAAATGATATCTTGGAGAATCTGATTCTTTGCATCCTTTTCACTGCAGACATTTGCTTTTTGCTTTCCTTTGCTTTTCTTATGATTTTTGAGACATTTACATTTCTGCTCTATTCTCAACTGGCAGAAGCTTTCATCAGATGTCACGCTGTCACTTGTTTCTTTGTGTTGCAAGTTTTCCTCTCTGTGTGTGTGAGTGAAAGAGAGAGACTGCTGGAGTCTTGGGGAAATTTGAATTCCCTTCGTGGAGAAAAAAGCCTGAACATGCAATCACTGTGACTTACTTGTGTGTGTGTGTGTGTGTGTGTGTGTAGGATCTGACAGCTATTGGAATAACTAAACCAGGTCACAGAAAGAAGATGACATCCGAGATTAACAAACTAAGTGTCACCGAGTGGCTGCCTGACCAGAAACCTGTGAGTACAATTCAACACACACACACACACCACCGCCATAGCTTGGTAACCAGTTAGATGTTACGTTACCAGCTTTAGTGCCGACCAGCCCGATGAGCTGCCGTGTTCTTGGTGTTCCTGTAGGCCAGTCTCGGAGAGTGGCTGTCTGCTATTGGTCTAAACCAGTACCACCAGGTGTTGGTGCAGAACGGTTACGAGAACATCGAGTTCATCGCTGACATCACCTGGGAGGACCTGCAGGAAATAGGCATCAGCAAACTGGGTAAGACTTACAGATATTCAATATGTATATATTTTTTCTACATCATAACATATGACCACCGTGATGGCTAAAGTATCCCCTTCAATGCACTAAGTACAGCAGTATATGCTGGGTCCTTGCAAGCTTATTGAGCCCAGGGTCGGATCTGTGGCAAGCATTTCTATGTGTTACATTTTTACAACACATTAACAAAATGTGTTGTAAATAATCCCAGTGTGGCGTAGACGTATTGTAAATTGAGCCCCGAAACTGACCAAATGTGGTAAAAGTTTATGGGACAATTCAAAAATTCAACCGATATATTTTTCTTTCAACCTGCAGTTGGAAAAAAAAAAGAGCTTAACCACTTAACTACATTTAATCATTTGTCTATAAAGTAATGAAGAAAGAAGCGTGAACTTTCAAGTAGCGTTAGCTAGCTCAGTGTTTGTAAGCGTAAGCTTGCTGGCTAAAATGCGTTAACTACTGTTACAGTTTATACAGCGGTGCTACAGCAGTACATAGAGGATTAACATTGATTAACAGACTGGTTTAGTTTGGTAGCTAGGCTGCTGCTCAGTGTGTTTAGCCACAGGTGTTTGTAATTAAGCTAGCTAGCCACACAGTCCTCTCGACTGCTGATTGTGAAAATGGAAATGTTATGTGGGAAAATAAGGAATAGATAAATGATTAAATGAGTGACAAAATCAGAAAATAGAAAGATTTAGGTGGAAAAAATAGCCAGTGAAAGGTAAAGTATAAAGCTTTCAAATATAATTTATTGATGTGATCAAATATATTCATGACTTGTCAGATTACCTTTAACCATATTTGGTTTTCAGGGGCTTCATAGTTGTAGCCCATTTTCACATTTATTTGATATTAATACAAATTGTAATAGAAAATGTGATTTCTTTTGATGAAAACTTCATATTTAAAGTTACCTTTAAAGAAGTTAACTTAATTAAACAGGAACTGTAATTGTTCAATCTTACAATGTTTTAGGCCACCAGAAGAAGCTGATGCTGGCGGTGAAGCGGCTGGCCGAAATGCAGCGCAGCTCAGACGAGCGGGGCTCCCTCAGAAAGAAGCCCCCACCAATCACACAGCAGCAGGAAGTCCTGTCGATGGACGGTCCACCTCTAGACGGTGAGCTAGCAGACGAGATGATTGTCTAAAAATGATGGACGTTTCCTTGAGATCTCTCCGTGGTCAAATAGTTTATTATTCCTCTAACAGTACAGTCATAACCTCCTGTCCAATTTTTATTTATGTATTCATATTAATTCTGATCCAGCTGATTTATTTCAAGGCTTACTTTCTGTTTTTCTCAGAGGTCATGTCTCCAAAGATGAGCACTTTCCAGGACAGTGAGTTGAGCACCGAGCTACAGAGCGCCATGACCCAGCCAGGTCAGGAGGTCAAAGCTCAGCGAACACGCAGCAAGGACCACGATGAGGTGATGACAGGAGGAGGAGGAGGGGGGGGAGGGGGAGGAGGTACTGGGCCACCTAAGAAGGAGGCACGGACTATGAGGCAGCAGAGCAGCCAGGGAAGCACCGCCTCCCACAGAGGCAGTGTCTCCTCCCAAGGCAAACACCGTCACTCCCACTCCCATTCGATGCCTGCTCCTCCCTACACGCCCCCTCACACTCCTACCAAGACTAGAACCTCATCTTCCTCCTCCTCCACCTCCTCCGTCCAGAGCACAGCTTCCCCGCAGGCCAAACACAAGCCGTGCCCCCAGTTCATCCAGGGGGACAGGCCTCAGTCGCCGCGCTCCCACCCCCCTCAGTCTCCAACCCAACGCGGTCCGCCGTGTACCCAGCTTCCGCCCCAGCAACAACAGCAGCCTCAAGTCCTGCCGCAGCACCAGGCACACCCCGAGCACCATCCGCAGATGCAGGTCACTGAGGTGAGGGAGGACCAACAACCACAGGTCCCTCTACTCTGCCTCCCACCGGAGGCTGAGCTGGCTGAGGGAGAAGGGGAAGGGGAAGGGTCTTCAGCGCTCCAGAAGAAACGCGCCCACAGCCTCAACCGATACGCCGCCTCGGACAGTGAGTGCGACGAGAGGGCGGAAGGAGGTGGGAAACGAGAGGGAGGAGGAGAGGGAGAGGCAGAGGTGGTGGTAGGTCAGGGCTCTGCTGTCGCCAGAGGGGACAGAGTCAAATACGCGACGGTGACCCACCGCGTCAGCCGCAGCCACTCCGTGCGCAACCAGGACAAGACCGTCAACCGCAACCAGATTCAGCCCTTGTCCCTGCGTCAGAAGAAGAAAGGCCCGCCCCCACCGCCACCCAAACGCTCCAGCTCCGCCATCTCCAACTCCAACCTGACAGAGGCCAACGCGCAGCCGCACGAGCTCACTACCACAGGGGGGATGCTGGACGTGCCTTACCACCAACAGCGACGGGCCAGCGACCTGGGGATGTCCGTGGAGGTGGTTGAGGTGGAGACGAGCAGCGTGGGTAGTGTAAGGAGCATCGCCGCCATGTTGGAGATGTCTTCCATCGGAGGTGGAGCCAAAGGCATGGCACTGCAAAAGAATTTCTTGCAGGTATTTTAGAAAATCCAGGCGTTCATTCACTCTAAAATGTAAAATATACCCATTTATTTATGCAGTTAATGAGCTAAAGCATGATCGACCAATTGTATGACTGTGTGTTCACCAGGTGGGGAAAACACGCGATGCCATCGGTCTGGACGGTGAAGTGGTGAACCGACGGCGGACCATCAGTGGCCCGGTCAGCGAGCTGGTGGCGGCTGCCAGGCGCGAGCAACCAACTCCCTCTGCTTTACCGGATCCCTCCGTCCAGCTTGAAAACACCCCTCTTCCTGAAAATTCTTCCTCCCCCAACCCTCCGTCCTCCCCCCACCCCAGCTCGGGAGGCAGTGGCAGCTCGTCGGAGAACCTGCCGTTCGCAGATGAGGGAAGCCTGACCATCCGCCGCCAGAGTCGAGGAGAAGGAGAAGGACAGGTAGCTATCTATATATATGTTTGTCTATCTATCTATCTATCTATCTATCTATCTATCTATCTATCTATCTAATGTACCGTGCTAAAGTTAAATGTGCTTTAATGTATTACAAATCCATAGTGAAGCTTCTGTGTTCTGTAAGCTTTCTTTGTGTTATCCATTTATCTCTGTCAATGTTTTTGACTGTTTGTGCAAAAATTACCTCTTGTCACGAATGTATGAATTTTCCGTTAGTGTGTATTTTGTGTTTGTCTGCAGGGTGACGGCGAGGGTCCTCAGGGAGACGGGGGTTACACGCAGGAGGACATCTCCAGGGTCGAGGCCACGGCGACCTTCAAGCGACGGGCCCGCAGCTCCAAGCCCCACCCCAACGGCTCCGACTTCACCCTCCAGGAATCGTCCACCGTCAAGCGGCGGCCCAAGAGTCGCGACAAGGAGCCCGAGGGCTACGCCGACCTGGCCGCCAATGGAGAGCCTTTGGGGACCGTGCAGCCAAACACCACGCAACCGGTGCCCTACCAGAACGGCACGGCCACAATGAAACGCCGCCCGGCGTCCGATACCGGAGTGACCGAGCAGCCGCAGCCGCAGCCGCAACCTCAACCTCAACCGCAAGTGGCTGCTGCGCCCCGCAGGGACAGCGTGGACCAAGGCGCTCCAGTGGCAAATGAAGGAGGTCCCGTGAGAAAACCGAAGCCTCCGGTCTCCCCGAAGCCCGTCGTGGCACAGATAAAGAGACAGGCAGGCCCGCAGACTCCACCACAGCCTGTCTCCAACAAGAGAATCCCTCTGCCTGGCCCTGGGACGCCTGGAAGCCCAGGTACTCAAATGATATGATTGGGTGTTTTTTTGTCAGCTGGGGGTGAGGATGGATTTATGGGTCTTCAAGGGTCCAAAAAATCAGTTGAATGTTGCAGGTGCTTTGTAGTAAAATCAACTTCTTGGTGTTTATGGCTGTTCCGAATTGGCCACAGTGGAAGGTGGGACGTAATAAAAAGGGGCTGGACGAGATAAATTGTACAAACTGTAGGTTACAGAAAGTTGCACAAGCCTCTCTATTCCAACGGCGGAGAGGTTTCGGCGAGGAAGTGTTACATGCTGTTTGATAAGCACTTTGTTTGACGCCTTAAAGCTAACAAAGTAAAGGTGTCAGTATGGTTGAAACAAACTTGTTTGGGATTTGCCATCCGACCACGTTAGCAAACAAAAGGCATTCGGGCGTTCACGGTTATACACAGGGAAGTGACAGAAGGAGTAGAGGAGCTTCGAAACACCCGGTCGATCGATGTACTGATAAGCGTGATTGGCGGATTGGTGGTTTCAGACTTTTAACAGTTGTTAGACGCAACCTACTCTCCCTAAATTCAAAGGTGACAGGGGAAGGAGGTTTCAGACACGAAAAGCACTTTGTTGAAGCAATAGAGACGCCTCTATGGTACCCCAGCCTGTAGAGGTGTCCTTATGCGAGCAACGAAAGAATTTGTACGTTGCGTTATCCAACCACGTTTGAAGACAAACGTGTTTTTTTGCAGTTCTGAACAGCTACTCTTGAGGACAGAGTGAATGGCTGCCGTCATAGAGACGGTACAAACGTTCAGTCTCTCCTCAAAGGCATTGATGGTGCTGCGCTTGCTTGTACACACAATGTCAGAACGGTATGGAGGATGGGTTTCAGACGTTGCTGGACCTTCTTAAAAGGTCTTTGGTTGAAGCACACTGACCTCTAGTGCCGTGCTGTCACTACCAAGATTACTAAACTACAACTAACTAGAGGGTAGGGGCCGTGAAAAGCTGTCAAAAAGGTGATATTTAAGGATACACATGCCAGTCAGTGATCAATTCTGCAATTTCTTTTCCTGTCTCTCCATTTTCTGTAGTGGAAGGAAAGAAGATCCCTCCACCTGTCTCGCCTAAACCAGCGCCCCCGCCCACAGCACCCAAACCGGCCAAGCTCATCCACTCCATGACCAGCCCCTCCTCCCAGAGCCCTGCCCCGGTCAAACAGCACCCTGCGGTGGCCCGACAGACCAGCTCACCTCCCTGCTTCCCTCCATCCAACATCCCCGGCCCGCCGAACGCCAAACCGCTGAGCCCATCTCCCCAGAGCCCTCACACCCCGCAGACCCCCACCACGCCGCAGACTCCCGCCACCCCCAGCCCGACCCCGCCACCTGTCAAGCCCCCCCGCTCCTCGATTGGGGGGGTGTCGGTTGACAGCGGGATGGCGGGAGGCGGAGTGGCGGCACCCGCCGCTACGACGCCAGATTTCGGCGTGGATTCGTTGGTGCATCAGAAGCTGGAGGAGACGAGTGCGTCGCTGGCTGCGGCTCTGCAGATTGTGGAGGATAAGATACTGCGGCAGGAGGAGTAAGCTCACACACACACACACAGTCTTATATTCACGGAAACACAAATACTAATTATAATCACGTCGGTACTTTGGTTTATGACTGAATACCTGCAAAACTAATGACATTCCCATCAGCCTCAGCTGTAATCCATTTTTTCCGAGCATACATGTGATACAAGGACGAGCTCGATCCATCTTTCCATTTGCTCTACACGACACAACTGATGCCCACTTCACAGTAAACGACTAGTTTCCACACACCCCAGATTAGAGGCGCTTGCAAATTGATGCTTAAGCGCTGTGTGTAAACGCGAGCCAAGAGGCTGGCCACTCTTTGTACTTCTGGGATATATTTTTGGAACTTGTAAGACATATATTTGTTTATGAAGCATTAGAAATAGGTTGTGCATTACTTTGATAGGTATGTTTTGTATTTGCAAACTACACTGTGATTGTTAGCGAATCAAAGGGCATTTGTAAAACATATTTTGTTAGTTTGTTAAGTTTTAGCAAATGGTCTTTAGATTTGCTCTTCTGTTGGTGTAATGTTTTGCGTGTGTGTGTGTGTGTGTGTGTGTGTGTGTGTGTGTGTGTGTGTGTGTGTGTGTGTGTGTGTGTGTGTGTGTGTGTGTGTGTGTGTGTGTGTGTGTGTGTGTGTGTGTGTGTGTGTGTGCATTTAGCTCCGTGGCCGAGCAGAAGACCACGGTGAGCATCCTCGACGACATCGGCAGCATGTTCGATGACCTGGCCGACCAGCTGGACGCCATGCTGGAGTAACCGCAGAAACCGGTCAGCGTGTCTCCACGGCAACGCTGCACCAGGAGTGACTCAGATGGCACAATGGGCGACACGCCTCTCTGTCTCTCTCTCTCTCCGTCTCTTCTTCGTCCTTCTCTCTCTGCCGTGCTCATCCCCCCCTTCTCCCTCCTCCTCCTCTTCCTCTCGTCTCCCGTCGCTGATGATGAAATGATGATGGAGCAGCGCAACAGGCCCGGACAGACATGTGGCAGAGAGAGCGCAAGAATGAAGAATTTATAAAGAGAGAGACACTAAAAGAGAGATGGTGGAAAAAAAAAAGGACCAAAAACAGATGATGTGGAGAGATGAAAAAAAAAAATCACAAGATGAAGAAATGCAACAAAACGGAGGAGACTGCAATCAAACAACGTTTTTCAGAACTCCACTCGGACTCTTGAAGCTCCGACGGCGAACAAATAAACTAAACTAATAATGATTGAAAAACCAACTGTGTAACGAATCATAGTATGGTATGTGTACATTCTAAGCATGGAGAGTTTATATCTACTGAAAAAAGAAGTCCTGCATTAGCACAGTAATATATATAATATACCGATAAATATGAATCTCTAGCTCTTTGGTTTGATGTCTTGGTTCTGTGTGGAATGGTGACCTCTGGTGTTGTGACGATGTAAAAGGACTTGGTGGAAAGATTTTATTAATCCGTGACCAAAACGAGACTATTCAGCTCCTGAGGTGTGTGTGTGTGCGTGTGTGTGTGTGTGTGTGTGTGTGTGTGTGTGTGTGTGTGTGTGAGAGAGATAGACAGCGTGACAGGCGTGTGTGTACGTGAGCTTGTCGGAATTTCAGGATCAAATTCAGTTTCCTGACAGCATTCACACACTCTACTGCATCATCATGGTCACTTCCCCCCCCCCTTCCCCGACATAGACGCACACCCACAGGAGAAGCACAATGACCCACGCAGCCAGCTCACACACACAGTGGAGCCCGCACAATGCAAAATGTCAAAAGAGAGAAGCTACAGCAGGTTGCGGAGAAGGATTTTTAGGATGTTGCTAAAGGTTGTTTCTTTTGGGGGTGCGAGCTTTTAGCAAGACGTGGTGGTGGAGGTTTTAAGAGTTTGGGGCCTTTTTTTTCAGGAGGGTGGGTCAAAGGTCGGCTCGGGCTCGGAGCGAGAGCGACGTGTCCAGAGAGAGCTGACCAATGAACTCAGCTTGACCCCTCGACAGTTTCCAATCATTCCTGATGCCCGCTGTTATCGCAGAGGAAAACGAGGGCAGAGCAACAAACTTCAGGTTCCCCCGCACTCAGAACATGGATTAACCTTTTGATTGAAATTCAAGAACACAAAAAACAAATCATGAACATGAATTCGTTTTTTTAAGTAGGGATGCATCAATTTATTTCTCTTCGGATACTTTAACTCAGGTCTGATGCAGTGTTAGTGCTCACTTTGATCCAACGTTCAGACTTCCCTTCCAGACACCTTTCTAAGACGTATTACAACACTCAGATTTCTTCCTTATTGAAAAATCTGAAATCTATGAATATGCTAATCGGTTACATTGTGTTAAAACCTCAGCGTGTCAGTCAGCCGCCCGAAATAAGTGAGTGAATCTAAGTGATGGTGGAAACACTGACTTCTGTGATAATACTGATGAAATGAATCCTTTTATCGTGGATTTTACATCTGACTGTTACCAGTGAGTTAATAAAGGTCAGATACTGCTGCATCCCTACTTTAAAGACCCTGTATGCATTCAAACACATTATCCACAACTTTTACAAATCCCTGTGTGGGATCCCTCAATTAGTTTTTTCAGCAGGAAACTAAAGAAAGTCGATTCTGAAGCCTTTTTCCCACCTGAGTGGACAGCCGTCCTCTCTCCATCTCCATCCCTCCCGTCCCACGCTCTCCTAACCGCCCACCCTGCATTGCCATGACAATCTACATCAACACCCTCACCATTCTTCATTGGCATCGCCATGGTGACTAAGCAGTGTGTTGCCATGACATGGGATAAAAAAAAAAAAGAAGTGCTGGTAGAGCGAGCGGCAGCAGAGATCCATGAGGCTGGATGGTTTGTGTCAGTTTAAAGGGGCACTCCAGTGATTTTCTATCACACATTAAAGGGGCATGGTGTGGGTCAAGCTCCAACAGAACTGGATCCTACACTTCCCATAATGCAACTCGTATCTTTCTTTAGACCCTTTTTGCCTGGTAAACAGCCATGTCTTTCAAGCTCAATGGCCACAGTTTGGAATGCAGTTATACAATAATAACTGATGACATTACTATGATATCATTATTATTTTTGGGATTTGACAAAACTCTTTTCTTAGCTGAGTACTCACCAGGACAACCTTTATTCATGTGTAGGATTGGTGGAGGGCCCCTTTAAGTCCCTGAACAAACCAGAAACCACATCCAGCGAGGTGTCACACTGATAACCCGTTTACACCTCGGCCCATTCAAAAATAAATCCAGGTTTTCCACAGTCCCATGGCGGCCACACTCCTTATATAAATGACCAAGAATTCAGAGAATAGGTGTGGTATTTAAATGATGATCACATAGAGATTATATATATGGATATTTGCAACAAAAAAAAGAAATGTATTTATGATGTGTGTGTCATCCTGAAGACTATTTTTCAAAGTAATCAGGTCTAATCTGAGTGTTGAGTCGGTTTGCTTCTCCATGCTTAAGTGGTCCGAGCTGATGAATCATTGTAGGATACCATGTTGGGATATTTCCAGGAAGCGTTGGTGTTTTTTGTTTTATTTCTTCTGCCTACATGTGTCCAGTTGTGGCAAAGTGTATAATACAAGCAATTCTTGTTGTTCCGTTTTATTATTTTTCTATGATTTCAAATGCAATGTTCCGTTTTCTTTTCTTTTTTTTCTTTGAAACATGTGCCTTGCTTTGTGATTTTGGTCTGACTACAATACAGTAGATGGGTATGTACAATGTATGAGGATCTCTCTCTCGTTCTGTTTTGCTCCCTTAGTTTATATGCCCGCCCCCCCCCCCCCCCCCCCCCACACCATCACAGGTGAGATGTGATATTTGAAACATAAAATCATAAAATCATCAGTACTCAACAAAACCCAGGTCGCATCTTTCCACCACTCTCTGTTCTGTTATTCAATCAGTAACACATACCGTTTTCATTTGGTCTTTTTAAAACTAAGTCCTCTCCATCTGATTGGACAATGAGAGAGTGACTTATTCCAATTTTGGCAACTTCACTCACAATTTTGTCAGAACATTAAAGGTGCTACATTTTGGAAAATTAGATATTTTGCTTTCTAGCTGAGAGTAAGACGAGAAGATTGACACCACACATGTCTGTACAGTAAATATGAAGCTACAGCCGGTTAGCTTAGCGTAGCATCAATATAAAAGACTGGAAACGGGGGATAAGCTAGCTAGCTCCAAAAACATATAGTTTAATTCATACAAAAGCCGCTGTAAAAACCACTGCTGTGGTTTTGCATTACCTTTGGACAGAGCCAGTCAAGCAGTTTCGCGTTTCCAGGCTTTGTGCTAAGCTATGCTAACCAGCTGCTAGCAGTAGCTTCACATCCAACGTACAGAGTGGCATCGATCTTCTCATCTAACTCTCAGCAAGAAAGGGAATAAACTCATTTAATACTACTTTTAAATGTAGATTTACTTAAAAACATGTAAATACTTAAAAACAATAAATGTAGGTGTATATTTGAATTGTCTTAATTTTTTCCAACCTGATGTTTATGTGAAATTTCCAAGCAGAAAGCAAGTAATTCAAATCTATGTTGTAGCGCGTCCATGAATCCATGGCAAATCCCCTGACCAGAGGCTGTACAGGGGTCACATGTCAACTCTACTTCTCTCACTGACTTCAACCACACACCGCTTTCTGAACTGGGCCCTGTCACGTTAAAGCAGCATTTAGCCCGTAGGTCTCATTTTGGTCATCTCTCACGATGTAGGCAGTATTTCTGAAGTGTGTTTGGGCGTGTGGGGATTGAGGTCAGGCTACAAAGGTAAAATACTGCAGATGGTGAAAAAAAAAAAAAAAACACAGATGGTCAAATATGTTGTCGAACAAAAGTACATCAAAAGTACAAGCTGTTTTTATTTGGTTTTTCCGCCTGTGCTTATCTGAACAGATACCAGACTGGTCTCCTCTGCTCTGCGGTGACTGTATGTGAATGCTTGAGAGAGGCCGTGTGTGCGTTCTGTGTTGCTCTGCTATTGACTGTATGAAACCTGTGTGAGTGTGTGTGTGTGTGTGTGTGTGTGTGCTAGTGACTGGACAGTGGTGTGCTTGCAGTGACTGCATCTTATGGCCATCTGCTCTGAATAAATAAATGTTCTATACAAACTGCGCTGTCCTCAGCCTCCCTTTGTGTTGTGACTTCAACTTTATTATGATTTATTATGATGATTATTGCAGTGCCTCTTTTGAGCTCTGATTGTGATGTGGCTCGATTAAATCTCAATCCGTTCATTTTACACTGCTCATGAAAATAGATCTAATAACTGTTTGTGCGGTTTCTAACATACAGACCTGTATAGGAATGAAGATGAGGTAGTTGCAGACTCCAGTCAGTGCGGTGTAGCCCAGAATGTAGCAGGCGTAGACAATACACACAATAAAGAGCACTGGGGTGGACAGCATGACAATGCTGCCTCGAATAATTTGTGGCCATCGTTGGTCAAAACACCAATCATCTGGATGGGAGAGAGAGGAGAGAGAGACTGTAAAATACATTTGCCAATATTGCTTTGCCAAGGCAGGTTGCTTGAACTAATGGTGAGAACAAGGGAATTCCACCGGATGTTTATGACAAAGAAGTGTGGCCTTGTAAAACAGGACCAAAAACAAAGTTGTGCAGGAAACAAGAACAAATATAGCCACAAAGGGCCATTCCAGGTTCCAGGGGAGCAAAGTCAATTCAACTGGTTTAATCTTAAAGACAAAGTGAGACCAATCACACACTTGTTTCATCATGACCATGTATGCAGCCTTTCAGAAATACACACTCAAAGTCCCACCAGTCATATTTGTTTTTTTTTTTACATTTGACCATGTTTCAACAGCTTAATCAAAAAATATCCAGCAAGTTTGGTGATGTTTGGACAAATTTGCCCCATGCACATGTTAAGAACTAGTCCCGACCCCTATTGAGTGATTTCGAAATGGTTTCACACACGTGCTTTAACACTGTCATGAAACATATCCTAGGAGTTTTGTATTGATTGGATGAACGGTTTCTGATTTATTGTCCAATGTGGGTTGTGCCACGATCATCTATTACAGGACTGTCTCAGAAAATTTGAATATTGTGATAAAGTTCTTTATTTTGTGTAATGCAATTAAAAAAACAAAAATGTCATGCATTCTGGATTCATTACAAATCAACTGAAATATTGCAAGCCTTTTATTCTTTTAATATTGCTGATTATGGCTTACAGCTTAAGAAAACTCAAATATCCTATCTCTAAATATTAGAATATCATGAAAAAGTATACTAGTAGGGTATTCAACTAATCACTTGAATCGTCTAATTAACTCGAAACACCTGCAAGGGTTTCCTGAGCCTTGAAAAACACTCAGCTTGGTTCAGTAAACTAAATCACACGTATGGGGATTATCACAATATTCTAATTTTCTGAGACAGTCCTGTATATTAGAAGCGCCACCTAGTGGTCGTTTTGACTGAAACTTTCAGGGTATGTTTCAGCTACTCTTGTACACACACCCTGCAACAATTGTTGAGTTAGGTCTATTATTATGCTGAGGCAGGCCCACTTGAAGTTCATCCGTCAATATCTTGAAAACTTTATAAGATATCAACAAGGTTTTGATCATTTTGTTTAGTTTGGTCCAATAATGATCCACAGAAAATTTGGTAGCAATTAGATCTACATTTAAGGAGAAGACGACAAAAATGTATGTTTCAAAAAATCCAAATGGAGAAAAATGTAGTGGGTGAACTTTCAAATTTGTTAAATTTGAAGTCAATCTGACTGGGTGGCAAAAGGTCGTCGCCTTCCCAAAATGTTTTTTTTGTGTGTTGGCATATTCCAGCGCCATCCTTTGGGCGATTGAAGTCAGATTTCTTGTAAGCACATCGTGTCCAGTTATTGGGCCAAATTTCTATTTCTTGCTATCTCCAGCTCACGGGTAATCCCTTCAGAGCTAGAACCCTAAAAATGCAGGCACCCTACCTCTCCCATTGAAATGTCGCTGTGCACCAGCAGAGAGATGACTTTCTGAAAGGCCACTGAAGAGAAGGCTCCCTCCAGTCTGACTGCAGTGCGCAGGTTCAACGTCCACAAGAAGGATACCAGGAAGGCTTTGGAGAACTCAGAGGTGAACAAAGCGAAGGACAGACCAACACCGTAGGATACTGTGGACTTCTCTGGGTCCTCAGTATAGCTCAGGATCTCACAGACCAGAACAGCCTGAGAGGACAGAGATTGTAGTGGAGTATTTTACAGTATTATACTTTTACTTCAAAAAAGATATGAATTCTTCTTCAAGCGCATAAACACTGAATGTGACATTAGCGAAAACCTCAGTAAAGGCTCCTGGATCTGGTATCCAGTAGAGGAAGCACTGGCACTGCTTCTAATCTAATTACCGGGCCCAGAAACGCCGTCACCATGACAAGGACACCAACAGTGACGGAGAGAATCAGCCTGCGAAGGAATACTCGGACCAGAGAGGCCTTCTCCAGGCCCACCGTTGCCGCCTCTTCCTCCCAGAGTCTGTGGAGTCTGTGCACAACACACAATATTAGCCTTATTACATTATTACTCGAGTAAAACAGTGACACACACACATGACCTCTTAATTAATCATTTCCTTGCATTTTCCCGAGTCATTTTCCAGATAAGAATTTCAGCAGCTAGACTTAAATATCTCTAAATCTGTAAATACACTGTCCTGTATTTCATTGCATCAAATGACAGCAGAGACATGTCGGGGAGCCCATGAATCAACAAGAGTGTCAAACCTTTCTCCGCTGGTGTCGGCTACATCCAAAGGAGACAGGTCGGGAGAGCTCATGTCCAGCTTATTCTTGAACAAGGCCCACATCATGGGGGTCATCCAGGCAAAAGGTTGCAAAGGACAGGAAACCTGCATTGTCCATAGGGATGGAAACATCACCCAATATGCAATGGGGGCCGGTACAGTATCTGTCTGCTAACATGCCACCTTACATTTATTTATCAAATGGAATATAAGAGCATCAAAACAAGAGAAATTATGTCATCGATGGCACTGACTGAGATGAGGACCGGTGGAAGGGTTCCAGGGTCTGAAGGCTCTGGCTGTTGTCCAAATCAGTATGTTCTGGTATGGAGGACACAGATCCAGTTCTCCATCGGAAAACCTCTTCCTGCTGAAGAGTCATAAACACAAAGAGACAGAGTAAGAGAGAGACAGAGCGAGAGAGAGAGAGAGAGAGAAATAGAGAGAGAGAGACAGACAGACAGAGAGAGATGGAGAGAGAGAGAGAGAGAGAGAGAGAGAGAGAGAGTTGTCAATATTCCAACTAAAGAGAGTCACAAAAAGTGGATCAAACAAGTTTGCATCAAAACCACAGGATGCAGGAGAAACAATAGAAGAAGAAAAGATCTCAGGCAGTGAACGCCACATGAAGAGGCCAGCAGTGTACTGCTGTTTGTTCTAAACGTACAAAAGAGACTCCTCGACTGTCGCTCCTCTCCAGAGAAACGTTTCTCTTCATTTTGTCCTGTAGGGAAACAAACATGCAGCGTCACTATTTCACTCGCCATTTTAAGTATGAACATTGCTTTAAGTCTAATAACCAAATACCTTTAACAGCATCAACACGTAGGGCGTAAGCGTTTCTCATTCTGCTGTGTAACAGTGTAACGACAGTCCACTTATTGTGTGTCTGAAGCTTACTCATTACTCATTTCAACACAATCAGCAGTCATCAGAGATGCTGTCATTCAGGATGCTGTATGTATCATAACTGTGATCAAAATACTTTACTTGGTCAAATACCACAAATGTAGTCGCATTGCATGAAAGGTTATGAAGTAAAAACAAAAAGTCAGATTGTAATGATTTGGATAAGCCTCAGGCAGAGGCATGCAGAATATCAAACTTGTAAATATACATTTTATATGTATACCACCCATATAGTGTTGAGACATTATCAAGATTTTTAAACTTTGCACTATTGGTCAAGAAATAATTGATTTAATTGATGATCTCAAACCATCTTCATGACAACATTTCTGCATTTAACATTTGTATTGGTGATATTCCAGTGAGTTGAAACCCAATAATTACATTTAAAAGTGAATACTGTGGCTTCTCCAGCTGCCACTTCACTGGCATGGTTGGATAAAATAAATGATATAAAAGCTTTAGATGCAGCCTCCGAAGAATGCAGCCGCAAGATTGGGACACAGCTATTGTGTGATGTTTATGCTTCCGTTATAAACGTCACATTATATTATAATAGATTGAGGGCACGGGACAGAGCTGCAGCCATTTCTCCTCTAGCGGATCCGAGAGACAGCGGCTGTAGTGATGAACAGCGCGAGGGCAGCAGGTTGGATCTGCCCCTGCCCAACTGCATCCTGGGACTTTGAGTTTTCCCGTGTCATGCTCTGAGACCGATTTTTGATTCTCATGCACAAATACCATAACATTTGTAAAAACAAGTAGATACATACAAAAACGAAGTAAAAACACACTAAGGCCCCATTATATTATATTCAGGGAAATCCGAATCAAACTAAAATGAATTTAAACTACATAAAAATGTTTTTCTGGGCCTCGACAATGTGATCTAATTGATATGTCAAGCCTTAAATGGGGTTTCCAGTAAGAGGGGTTTTGCTGTACGTTCAACTGTGTGGTATGAGTGACAGCGAGACGAAGCTTCCTGGCTACAGTTTTATCATTATTACTGATAGGTCTGATCAAGTCTACATACCAAGGGCGTAGGTTTGGTCTCAGCATTGGTAGGGACACTGCCCCCCCCCCCCCCCGTCATATAAAAAAAACTTAGTTGATATTATGTTGAACAGAACTTTATTAATAAAATATATTAACATTTGTGTAACTTGGAAGTGATTTAAACATAATAACAGTAATAAAACCTTAGTTTGAATACAAAACAGTATTCTGCAGCAAATAAATAATAATAATAATAAATAATTAAATAAATGAATAAAAAACGTTCTGCTAAAATGCCAATATACAGTAACAGTATATTCTATATCCAAAATATATATAAAAAACTTTTCCCAGTTGTGCAGCCAAAAAAGACAAAAAGAAAAAATCTATTCTGCAGCACTTAATAGGCTATAAATAAAGTGTTTTCTTCCTTTATTTATGCAATTAGTAGTAGTACTGGGCAACAATTAACATTTGTAATCTCGATTAATCGCATGGATGTTTTGCGATTCATCGCATTGTTATGGCAAAGTTCAATAATGAATTCAAAAGTAGTGTATTGCGCACTTTTATTTGAAAAGTACTGCTATATGAACAATAACATTTGGTTTGCACACTTTAAACAAATAAGGTGCTTTTTAACAGCAGTATTCCCTTTACACAGTAGCAGTTATATTTCTTGCACTGTCTGTGCTCAGTGTGCTGACTGTATGTGAAACGTGTTCCACTGCTGTGCAACAGGAATACAATGTTTCAATGCCAGAGCATGTGAATGCAGCTCTACTGTTGATCAATATAATTCTGTAACTCCGAGGTGATGATGGTTACCCAGCGATCAAAGAATAAAGACACTTTACGCACAATGTAGGTGTATTTTCCCTTTAACTCACGAGACGCAGGTAGCATGTTTTATACTTAATGTGAATATAATTCATACTTTGTTGGCATCATATTCTGAAAACCGGATGTTAGTCTGAAGAAACCGGATGTTGTCTCACGTTAATCTTTCCGCTAACTTTCAAAGTCCTTTGCTCGCTCCCGATCTGTTCCGTTTGAATGCGTTTACCGTGAATTTCAGCATATAGGTCACTAACATGTAAGTGTCTGCTGAGTTGAGCACGGAGACCTGAGTGTCTGCTGACTTTACCGCAGCGATGTCCAGTAGTCTGCATTCCTCCACCGCTGCCAGCGAGCAACGGACTTTCAAAATAAAAAGAAACGCGCTATTAATTAATGAATGCGTTGACGCGATAATAACGCGATGACTTGCCCAGCACTAATAATAATACGAATGAGTTTGCAAATATATTGTGTAAAATATTTTTTTCTAACAGGCAATTCAAATTAACAAAATATTGGTGGGGACAATTCTTTCCCAAACTTTGGTCGTGACTAGTCCCTATGGACCATATGCAAACCTACGCCCTTGCTATATATATATTTACTTAATCTCTCTCTCTCTCTCTCTCTCTCTCTCTCTCTCTCTCGTTTCCAAGACAGATTTGTTGTATTAGAATGAGCAGAGACGGGTTGTGTAATGTTTACAACTCATAGCTGTACTGAATGGTAATAGAGCACTGAAAGATAAAATAAAAATAACTAGTGAAATCAAATACAAAATATATTATATATAAGAGAAAATATTTAATATTTCTCTCTTTCTGTCTTGGCCAATCACACGCACGCACGCACTCACACGCACGCGTCGCTGAATGCCATGGCAACAACGAGGTTACTTAAGGCCTCAGAACTTTCTGATCACTCACTCTGCACTTGGACTTCAACACGAGCGGAACAACTTTTGAGCGGAACACACTTGTGAATCCAAACTGTGGAGAGCCAACTCTTTGAGTTTTTAACTTGTTGAGAAAAGCTACTTTTAACGAAACTTGTTTTGCAGAACTAAACTGTATCATCGTGGGCAACATGAGGCATCTGAAGACGGACCTCGGTCGTTGGCTGGAGGAGCAGGTGGGGGAGGCGACGGAGGAGGAGCTGAGGCTGGAGGAGGAGGAGATACTGAGGGAACTGGACCTGCTGAAGCGAATAAAACATGTAGACCATAACCGTGAAGGTAAGACAACGTTTACATTTAATTTAGCATTTTTCTTTTG
Source organism: Pholis gunnellus (assembly GCF_910591455.1). Taxonomy (NCBI): domain Eukaryota; kingdom Metazoa; phylum Chordata; class Actinopteri; order Perciformes; family Pholidae; genus Pholis; species Pholis gunnellus. The sequence goes on along the minus strand of NC_136544.1, from coordinate 3,942,822 downwards.
ATTCATCCCCTTCAAAACATTTAAAGCATTCTCAGTTTAGAAATCAGTGAAACCTTTTGAGTTTAAAGGTGTTGACACTATATTATCAGGCCTGTTGGAAACAGACACTCGTGTAAACGGATTATTTCAGTGACAGAATGTCTTAAATGTGGCGGGACTTCTGTGGAACGTGTTCACAATAGTGTAGCGGTTTAATAAACACAGTTATTTGGGTTTGAAGGCAACAAATCTTCCTATGTTAACATTAAAATGCATATTTCTGAAAATAGAACATTTTCATAAAAGGCTAAATGCATGCTTAATTGTGCACCATGGTAACCATATGGAACGATTAGAGGCGAACGTCAGGACGTAGCTACGTCATCAAACCAGGCCACGATGCGACCCTGAGTGGGTTTGACTGTTGAAACTTGAGTTATTGAACAAACATCTGCTCCTTTTACTTCATCATATTACATCAACTATTTCTTTAACATTTCACATTGAGATGCGCTTTGCTCGTTGTTGTTGTATTTGGTTTTCGAGGGACAAGAGAGCGATCTGTTAAGTAACTGTACGGGGCTGCATGTGCGCGTGCTGCATCGCCTCCACGCGCTGTGATATGCAACTCATAAACCGGGAGAATAATGAGTTATAAACTAAAGAGGTTAGTCATGTTGGATTAATATAGACACGTTTCACTGTGCGTCGTGACACACGTAGTTCAACAAATACGTTCACGCTGTTTATTGCAAGCCATTTACCGTTTCGTCCACACAAATGCAAAATGAACGTCTTTGTCCAGAGCTCACGACTACAGTCGGTTCATTGACCCGCTGACTGACTGTTTAGCAGCTGGAATCTGAATCCAGATCAGAAACGTGGGAAAAGCCCGTGCGTAAAAGCGCGTGACCAGCTGCTCCTCTCACCCTACTCTGATGCTTCGGACATAAAATAATAACAGTAATAAGGATAATATCTATAACGACAATAATACTATGTATTGCTTTAATCATTATTAATATAGCTGCACTATGTTTGGTATAAATGTTTGAAGGTGAACTCTCTTGCGTGTTGGGACTTTATGTGTGTGTGTAGTGCAGTCCTAGTTACTTTATGGCTCTGGTGTCGTCTTTTCTAATTTGAACTTTGATTATTGCTTTATGTAATCCAGAAATATTTCATGTTATGAGAAATCCTGAAAGTTTAAATGTTTCCCTCTCAGCTGGTGTCGACTATGTTGTTGAACGTCCTGCCCAAGACGACCTCCCTGAAGTCATCAGGATCGTCGACGATGATCTCCCAATCTACATCTCTTCTGGTGAGGAAGAGGACGACTTCGACTTCGACTTGGAGAGCGACAATTCCGGGTACAGCTACATGTTCCACATGTTCTCCGATGACGAAGTGGAAGGGGAGGAAGAGGAGGAAGCCACGGAGCAGGTGAGTGTCAAGAGGCAGAGGAACGTTGACGACAACCACGGGGAAGAGGACTACGGGGAGTCAGCGTCCTCCACTTCACGCCTCGAGATCCTCCACTTAGAGGACCAGAGAAGAGGACTACGGCCACTCAGCGTCCTCCTCTACAGGCTTCAAGATCCTCCACTTAGAGGACCAGAGAAGAGGACTACGGCCACTCAGCATCCTCCTCTACAGGCCTCAAGCTCCTCCACGAAGAGGACCAGAGAAGAGGACTACGGGGAGTCAGCGTCCTCCACTTCAGGCCTCGAGATCCTCCACTTAGAGGACCAGAGAAGAGGACTACGGGGAGTCAGCGTCCTCAAATTCAGGCCTCGAGATCTTCCACTTAGAGGACCGGAGAAGAGGACTACGGCCACTCAGCGTCCTCCTCTACAGGCCTCAAGATCCCCCACGAAGAGGACCAGAGAAGAGGACTACGGGGAGTCAGCGTCCTCCACTTCAGGCCCCGGTCCCTCCACGAAGAGGACCAGAAAAGAGGACTACGGGGAGTCAGCGTCCTCCACTTCAGGCCTCGAGATCCTCCACTTAGAGGACCAGAGAAGAGGACTACGGGGAGTCAGCGTCCTCCACTTCAGGCCTCGAGATCTTCCACTTAGAGGACTGGAGAAGAGGACTACGGCCACTCAGCGTCCTCCTCTACAGGCCTCAAGATCCCCCACGAAGAGGACCAGAGAAGAGGACTACGGGGAGTCAGCGTCCTCCACTTCAGGCCCCGGTCCCTCCACGAAGAGGACCAGAGAAGAGGACTACGGGGAGTCAGCGCCCTCCACTTCAGGCCTCGAGATCCTCCACTTAGAGGACCGGAGAAGAGTACTACGAGGACTCAGCGTCCTCCTCTCCAGGCCTCGGATCCTCCACAAATGATAGCCGGGGAGATTACTACAGATGGTCTCCACCCTCCACTTCAGGCCTCTTTTTCCCCCCACACAGAAGATACTGGCAGTCGGCTGAAGACAGTGACTCGGATTGACACTGACAGCTGCAGGATTGTAAAACCTTTGCGTCTGGTAGGACTGATAAAGCACCAGACAGCCTTCCCTTGCGTCTGGCGGGGTTGGCGATAGGTAGCATCCTGCAGCAGAGCTTTTAAATATTGTTTCTTTGTTGATTTTTGTTTAAATAATGGTTGATGCTAGATGCAGAAACCAGAGGTAAGTTAACAGTGAATGGTTGTTATTCTGTCGTGTATTTTTCTTTATAAAGTCTAGATGTCTTTAGCAGACAAAGGTAAGTCAACATTTAATAACAACATTAACACACGTTGTCTCAAAGTCTCACTTTACAGTTTGTTCATTTTACTCACTCTATATCTGTTTTTCATAGTTAGGTGAAGGTGGCTGTACCAGACAGAGGTATGGTAAAAATGACTAACGTTAAGAAAAGGTTTCCAAGTCTCTTTTATTCAGGTATCGATGGCTGTAACACGGGAAGCAACATCCTGGATCTCCTAGACAACAGAGATCTGTTCACTCTGGACCAGATGAGAAGGATGGAGGACCACAGGACCAGATGAGAAGGATGGAGGACCACAGGACCAGAATTCAGTCCTTCAGTGGGCTGAGTAAGTAATCCCTCACTAAGACTACAGAAGTATCAGTAATAAGATTCCATCATTGAACCTTGTAAAGGTCGTATAGTTGAGTTCAAAGTATTCATCTCTTGTGTTTGTGTCTCACAGGGCAGGACTCCTCTGTGCCTTTGTCTCACTCCTGGGGCAGCTGAGAGTGGACATCAACCAACCCATCATCCCAGGAAGACCCAGACCCACCACAGACCATTGAACCACTCTCAGCACCCCAGTGAGTCCGAGACCCAGTGAGTACAGTTACGTCCTCCCTGCCCCTCCACCAGCCGAGAGGACGAGGAGCGCCCTGTCCCCACCGGCACAGAGGACGTAGTTTGTCTCCGTCTGCTTCTTCTGTGCTGGTGGGTTTGGGAAGCTCCTCACACACACAGGAAGCCGTCAGCAGCTCTTTGCATCTGATCACACACCAAGAAGCAGACAGACGGTTCAGGCTGAACGAGAAATAATCATTCTAAAAACTTTAAGGTATTTCATTTGTCACATACGTATGTTCATGTAAACTGTATGTACTGTATGTATACTGTTTATTTACAGAGTAGCACAATACAAATACATGTATGACAAACTTTCTGAATATGTCTTTATATTAGAAACAATAACGACTGCACCTCAGAGGACCCCGCTGTTAAACTCCTGAAGTTCGCAGACGACACAACGGTCATCGGCCTCATCAGAGACGGTGACGAGTCTGCGTAAGTTGAGGCAAGTTCAACCTGCCTCAGGAGCTGCTGATCCTGTTCTACTCAGCCATCATCCAGCCTGTTCTCTGCTCCTCCATCACTGTGTGGTTTGGATCGGCCACCAAACAGGACGGAAACAGACTACACCGGATTGTCGGGTCTGCAGAGAGGATCATCGGTTCCAGCCTGCCCCCCATCCAGAGTCAGGAAACGGGCTGGAAAGATCACTGCAGACCCTCCACACCCTGGACACAAGCTGTTCCAACTCCTCCCCTCTGGTAGGCGCTACAGAGCTCTGTACGCCAAAACCACCAGACACAGGAACAGCTTCTTTCCACCGGCTGTCACTCTGATGAACAATAAATAAGTCATATTGCACTACTACCTCTGTTTGCTCTATCACCTCAATTCCATTGCCATTGTTTATAGGTATATGTGTATGTGTGTATATATATATATATATATACACACACTACTGTTCAAAAGTTTGGGGTCACCCAGACAATTTCGTGTCAATTTTCAGTTTCTTCGCAATTTCTCTCATGGAATAGCTTCATTTCTAAGAACAAGAATAGACTGGCGAGTTTCACATGAAAGTTCTCTTTTTCTGGCCATGTTGAGAGTATAATCGAACCCACAAATGTGATGCTCCAGATACTCAACTAGCTCAAAGGAAGGCCAGTTTTATAGCTTCTCTCACCAGCATAACTGTTTTCAAGGGTTTTCTAATCATCAATTAGTCTTCTAAGGCGATTAGCAAACACAATGTACCATTAGAACACTGGAGTGATAGTTGCTGGAAATGGGCCTCTATACACCTATGTAGATATTTGATTAAAAACCAGACTTTTCCACCTAGAATAGTCATTAACCACATTAACAATTTATAGTGTATTTCTGATTAATTTAATGTTATCTTCATTGAAAGAAACAGTGCTTTTCTTTGAGAAATAAGGACATTTCTAAGTGACCCCAAACTTTTGAACGGTAGTGTATATAAATGTTTACTTTTTTTTTTAACTTTTTACTTTTTGTTTACTTTTTTGCTGCCCTTTTTTATTCTTTATATATATTTTTTCTTGTTTATTGTAAATTTGTGTATGTACATTGAGAGCGGAGTGGAAACCGGAGACAAATTCCATGTATGCGTAAGCATCATCATCATTTCCCTTCATGCCTCCTGGCATGTAGGGCAGCAACAAAAGTCTTCCACTCCTGTCTGTTCTGAGTCGCTGGATGGAGCCCCATGAGTGGTTTAGGCTCTGCATCTCCTTCTCCACAGTTCTTCTCCATGTGTTTCTTGGTCGGCCTCCTTTTCTTTTCCCTTCCGGTGGCTGTTCTTGTAATATCAGCAGGATCACATGTCCTATCCATCCCCATCTTCTTCTCATTAGGATGGTCTCCATGCATTCTTGTTGGCATTTGTCATACAGTTCTTCATTTGAAATGGTGTTTGGCCAGAAAATGTGCAGTATGCGTCTTAAACTCCTGGTGTGGAAGGTTGATAGTCTGTTAAGGTCTTCTTGTGTCATCCTCCAGCATTCAGAACCAAACAATAGGGTGGATAAAACACAGCTCTGATACAATTTGAGTTTGGTCTTGATGGTGTACTGCTGTGACCTCCATATGTTATTTAGTAGTTTGAAAGCGTTCCTTGCCTTGAAGTTGGTATAAAAACTTTGGATCACATGAACTATATCTTCAGGGATCCCATAATGCCGCAATATACGCCAAAGGCTTTCACGATGAATGGAGTCGCATGCTTTTTCAAAGTCAACAAAGTTCATATACAGTTCCCTCTGCCACTGTGCACTCCTCTGTGATGTTACGTAACGTGAATATGTGATCGTTGCAACCTCTACCCTTTCTGAAACCTGCCTGTTCTTTTCGGAGATGTTGGTCTACAGCATCTGTTATTCGATTAATAATAATCTGCCATGATCTTACTCGGTATTGACAGAAGTGTAATTCCGCGCCAGTTGTTACAATTTCTTAGAGAACCTTTCTTTGGTAATTTGACGATGATCCCCTCTGACCAGTCATCAGGTATTTTGTTATTCTCCCATATAGACGTAAAAAGAGGTTGCTGTTCAGGAGGCTACATTGATCAACGGGGTTCTAGAAGAAGACACCGTTAGCCAGAAGTCCAAACCAGACAGTGTGAGTGTTTAATAAGGTTAAAGGGCTCAGACGAGATGAGACTGAACTGCCTGACTATCTGATAACACTGAGACAAAACTCACTTGTAAATTCATTTTCCGTTTCAGGATGTTGGAAAGACCTCCACTCCTCTTCGCACTAAAAAGTCACGAAAGAAGGCAAAGACTTCCTCCGGGTCGGCGTCTTCACTCTTTTGCAAACCCAAGGGGAGCGGCACGACCCCGCGGTCCAGCAAGAAGGTAAAAGTAAAGAACAGTCAGAACTAAGCACCAAAGAAATGGTTTAACAAACCTTTCGAGGTAGTGTGAAACTTTCATCTTCAGCAAACCACTGCTGTGTGTCCGATGTTAGTAGGCTATCCCTGGTTCCTCAGAACCAATGCTGACGGTGAGCAGCTGGCAGGCAGGCAGGCTGGATCGACTGTGTGACACCCGAGGCTCGCCAAGGCTTCACAGCTGATCTTTGAGGAACGAACTGGAAGGCTTCTTTGCACAGGTGAAACCCGAGGCTCGACACTGGACGGCAGGTACGTTGAAGACAAACGGGTAGTAGAAAGGGGAGAGGTGCGTCCTCTCCTCTCACGTTTCTATGGATCATCGTTATATCTGGACCCTGGTCTTGCCTTCTGCCGTGGTTCTGTAATGTGCACAAGTACTTAGCTAGTGGGCTATCCCTGGCTCCTTGGAACCAATGCTGACGGTGAGCATTTGAACTGTAGTTATGTTAAAACACAGTCGCGTCTCTTGAGTCCTGCATGGTGACAGGTCGCTGTGTGGGGCAAAACGTCAGCAGCGTGTAAAGAGGGTCGGCCAGTCTGCCTCAGGCTATTTCAGGCTTCCGGTATCTATATATTTAGATTTGTATGGTGAAGTTGGCTCTGCTGTATAATAATAATAATACTTTAATTTTATGTAGCGCTTTTCAAAGTACCCAAAGACGCTTTACATAGGGCAGAGACAAACAAAACAAACAAAAAAAATAAAAAAAGAATGACAGAGAAGCAAACAAAACAAACAAATAGAACATTTATGGTAAAAATAGAACTGGAGAAGCTGTGTGGAACGGCTCATATAGTGGAGGGTAGGGTGCAGGGGTTAGCAGGTGAAGGCGAGTTTGAAGAGGAGGGTTTTGAGGGCTTGTTTGAATGATGATAGAGGAGGAGCCTCACTGTTGTGGATGGGGAGGGCGTTCCAGAGGGGGGGGTGCAGCAGCTGAGAAGGCCCTATCACCCCAGGTCCGGTCCTGATGATCTTCAGAGCGTTTGCACTGGCGGACCTGAGGCAACGGTTTGGGGCGTGGAGGGGGAGGAGGTCTGAGAGGTAGGGAGGGGCCAGGTTGTTTAGGGCTTTGTAAGTGGTGAGTAATATTTTAAAGTTTATTCTGTATTTTAACAGGAGCCAGTGGAGGTTTGCGATTGGCTTGATGAGCAGAGACTGATTTCAGGATCAGTAGTCGTCTTGTCGACAGGTGCAGTTCGTTTGAGTGAGATGTGCCATCTGGTAGTTTGGGAGACATGGATGAGTGTGGCGACTGGGCTTTTCCTCTTTTTGCTTATTGTAAGCAGCTGTAGTGATTAGCGTTCCTGAGTTTGTGTCACTGAGTTGTGGGCGGCTCTCTTCGTTTCCTCCGTTATGGCTTCTGTGGAGGAATTCTTCGGAGGAGTTATTGGAGCGCTGTTGGGTGTCGGGTTTGAGTTGGATGCTGTTCTTAGGCTTGAAGCGTTCACTGTTCCCGGCTTTACTGAGGGAAACAATAGTTTCTAGTCCAGCGTTCGCCATGTTTCCATAAAGCTCCACACATTATGACCCATTAGCAGTAATGAAATAACACTGTATATTACAAAAAACATTTTGTCTATTGCTTTGCAGATATTTTAAATCATACATGCAACAAGTCACAACAAAAGTTTAAACTGTTGCAATTAACTCCACAGATTATCCTTTTAACATTGTTAAACTGTCTGTTTGCAAATTCATATTCAAATGCTAATATATTGCATCTTGTGTACTGTATGGTAACTACAGCCCAAATCACACCTGTGTTTGGGAATTAGTCAATTGATGGATTTAAGACCGTAAAACAGTTTTAAACTGAATCATTTGGTGTATAATAGTAAAGACAAGTCTTTCTATTAATTATGTTTTGTTTGCGTGGCACATCTCACTGCTCTGATTGGAAGAACTAATTAGCATTTTACTACTATGACTTTCATTACTTTTGTGATGTACTATAATAGCTGTAGCCTTGAGATTCACACAGACAATTGAGTTTTGAACTTTTTTTTACCCACAAACTTAAGTTTGCAGTAACGCACAGCTATTTATCTCCATCAGGAGGATTGTGAGATTAGTCCGTGCATCTCTCGTCTGTCCACTGCAGGGGCTCATTTATTGCTGCTTGCTCAAAAACATGAAATCCATTCATTCATATATTTTTTAATACATTTACATTATGGTGATACTTTGAGCCCATTTTGATTCCATAAGACAGAGGAAAGTTCCGTTGTTGAAATAAAACACATCAACAGCTCTGAAAGTGTACAACAGTTTTATTGATCAATGATCAACTCAGGCTTACATGATTACAAGTATACAAGGCATCACTGAAACCGTGACCAGTGCAGACACCAAGGCTACATTAAGTAGTGGCCAGTTCTGCAATTAAATGAAGGCAACAGAATTCTGAACATCTGTAAAAACCTAATTTAGCCCACGTGTCTAAATGGATGTACATGATCTTAAGACTACCCTCCCAGGTATATTTAGTCTGTTTTCATATTTTTAACCCAATATGGGTCCTGAAACATAATTCAGGAAAGCAGGACTTCACTTTAGCTCAACAGCACTTTCTTTTAAATTGCCTTTTGGGACTTTAAAAGGTTAATTACACACAATCACCGGCTTTCCTTCAGCGTCAGTCCGAGTATTACAGTCATAAAACAACAATCAGAATTAATCTGTGGTTATGTTCATTCTAACCCGATTTAGGTCAGCGATCAGAGAGTGGGGGAGAGGCAGGAAAAGACATTACAGTCTTTCCTTAGTTTTCATCCGGACATATGGCACTCATTGAAACACACTTACATATACACAATAATGAACACGGACCGTCTTCCCCTCTCCCTGTCCCCCTCTCTGATGTAGGCCAGTGTGAGTCACTCATGGGCGTGTGTGTGTGTGTGTGTGTCCAGGCTTGGCGATATCTTATTTTACACGACTGTACAACCGTTAATGGCTCTGAATACAGCTCTATCATGGCACTAATATAAAACTCAGTAAATCTATAGATCTGTCATTCTCTTAATAAAAGGTGTTTTTATAAAAAGGCTGGTTTCACAGCGTTCTGGGTGACGACCACAGTGGTCAGGGAGGGAGGAGACACAAAACCTCTTGCTCAGGACATCGTCTGCTAAAGTCTGCTACCTTAAAAGCTCCGTGACACAAAGTCGGTGTGTTTCGACAATTTGTGCCGCGCAATCATAAAACGCGAGCCTATTTTGATTACGAATGGGAGTTTGTGTACCGCACGAATATGGGGAGCATATTGTGAAACTCTGGAACAATATCTTTGAGATTTCGGGTAACTCATTCTGTTTCATCAAGACGTTCTTTATTCATAATTAACTCTTTGTGACACCAGAGACGTACACATAAGAACCATCAAACAGATGCAACGGGAGTCTTTTAGTGTCGCATTAAAGGAGTAGTTTGGATGGAAGTGGGGTAGTATGAGCAGTGTATTGCTACAGTAGATGGCGGTTGGCCACCAGTTTGGAAATACTTTGATTTGAGGGTTACTGCGGATTGACCAATCGAAGCAGCGGTAGTTCAGTTCAGCTCCCCGTCAGAAAAGGCCGCCTGGCAGCAAGATAAAGTGGTGAAAAAAGTCTTAATATAACATACATTTAAAACTGATATTGATTTTATTTAGGTGTTTCAAATACATTTTGCTGCAGCCCCCGTCCACAGCAGTACATTGTTTTTGATACCGTGCTAGTACTCCTGTCTGTTTCTCCAAACTGGGGACGTGCCGACGGCCATCTATAATACACCGACTATAAATAGGTACCTCATACAACCCGACTTCAAAGCTAAGTCCAAACTACCTGTTTATTAAGGGAAGGATGGTGCTTCTTCATGGGGAATTGCGAGAATAAGTTGAAACTGTTTCATGTTGTGCATATCAGGAGTAATCTTCATGTACATTTTAACATAAAACTGCCGCTGCCTCATTTGCACAAAATAACCTAGTCCCCAATTTCTTGTCTTGGTTCTGGTGCGGTCGGGGATGCATAACGTATAGATTTTTGAATGAGTGTGGTGTCGCTCCCCCGTTTGTGAAACCAGCCTTTAGACATATTTGAACAGTGCGCATCAGGCATCATCAGTACAGTTCTTAAACGGCAGGTGTTTCCGCAGGAAGCAGGACTGGAGTTTGAAAACTCTCTGCTTCCCGGTCCGATTACACGGGCGCAGCGTCCAGTCGATCTTGGTTTTTGGCGCGGTGCGACTGCAAAGGCCGCTCGTCTTATTTTTGCCCCGTAACGCACCGGTGATGAGGTCCCGTCAGGAGTGCGACTTCGAGTTGACCCTGGAACCCGACGATCCAGTCAAGGCCGTCGGAGGGCTCGTTTGAAGTTTTAAAAAGGAACACTTACTCAAACGGTTTCCGGAGTGGTGGTGGTGGTTATTAGTCTGCGGCCGTTTAAATCTCAATCAAAGAAACAGGAGTGGGGGGGGGGGAGGGGGTCATGTGGAAAGGTTACTGTTCGTAAAGAAGTCGACTGGACTCCTGCAGAACAATCGGGTTGATTAGCATGTCCACACCTGAAAGAGAGAAAGACATCACTTTAGAAAATACAACAAAGTTGCAATATATTATTAAATTAAATAACGTTTAATTGTAAAGAAAAGGGATACCAAGGAAAGAGATGTATCCAGAATAGCTATAAAAAAAAGCACATTTTTGTGGTGCTTTTATTCTGACACGTCTACAACGTCTATAAGGTTCAGTTCGATGTGTTGAATAACACAAAATGTAAAGAAATGAACGGTATTATGGACGCACGTGATGAGCTACAAGGATGCTGGATGGATAAAACAGAAAACACGAGTAGTGACTCGAGAATCGCGGTGAACGTTCAGCGTGAACAGCAGCTTCACTGGATTCCTCGAGCCGCAGGATAAAAAGGACAGACGGGTGAACATGAGGGTGGAGCAGCAGAAGGAGATGATGACCGGCGGTACCTTGACGGTGCTGTCGACGGCTCCGGAGAAGAGGCGCCCTCTGGAGACGGCCAGAGCTGTAACGCTGCCCTGGTGTCTCAGCAGGGTCTGGGTGCAGATCATGTTGTCCATGCTCCACACCTGGATAACACACACACACACACACACACACACGTTTCATTATAGTATCTTATACAAACTCTACTTTTAGCCTCTCCTCTAAAAGGTTTTGATGTTATAATATTAACCTTGCATCCCAAAGGTTGCTCTTGTGTCCTGAGAGGACAAAACTACTGCCATCAAATTATATATTACATTGTTTTGTGCACTTTCACGAAGTTTATTAACCAACTTCAGATATTCAGAATGTTAACCCTTACATACCAGTTAGTTTACATAAAGCCACTGTTTTATTAGGAACAACTAAATATAAATGCCACATACTATGCACATTGTGGGACATGTCAATGATTACAGCTACAACACTGATGCAGTGCTCCGTAATACAGCAGCAATAATAAAATAGCATGTATTTGCCCCAGAGGACAAAAACACCAGTGGTGGTGCCTGATTTTATGCCGTGGGATCACAAATTGTGGAGTATTAATGGCTTTCATTAGAGACATTGAAGGTCTCAGTGTCTGTATTTTCAGCTACGCGCCGAGACAAAAATAAATTGAATTCAATTTGAAAAGAAAGTCGCACCCTTGCCAAATTCATGCCATATGCATTAACACGGACAAAACGATGTTCTCAGGGTAACATAAACACATGTGTATGAATGAAGTATATTCCGTCTCTCCACACTTCACACGAGACAAGCGCACACGCGTGCACACACACACACTCCTCACCCTGAGTGAGCGGTCGTAGGAGGCGCTGAACACTTTGGTCTGGTCTGGAGTGGAAATCACGGCGAGAGCGTAAACTGTCCCCACGTGACCCGTCAGGGTCCGCACCTGCTCTTTAGACTCAATGTCCCACACCTGGGGAGAAGACAAACGCCATCATCGTCACTACAAACAACAGCATCGGAGTCGTTGTTTCTTCTCATTTTGATTTGTGAGATCAAAGTCAAAGTAAGCAGCTACTTCGTTGTGGTCTGGCGTTAATGTGTCTTGAGGGCATTTAACCCCATCGTTATAGAGGATAAGCCATATGTGAATATAATCTGAATACTCAGAGAGAAAAACACAACAGCTCAGTATAGTTGGAGTCAGAAACGACCTCATGCCTTGTGAGAGAGGGCGGGACACATTCTAGTTTTGCTCGTGAGGCCGTAATGAAGAAAAGTAAAAGAAGAAATCATGTGTGCGTGTTTCTCCCTTACGTGGATGAGGTTTTCATAGGTACCACAGACGATGTGGTGGTTGGTGACGGCGATGGAGTAGACGCTGCCCCCGCTGGTCTGCAGGACGTGAACACACTCCAGAGAGCGGATGTCCCAAATCTGATAGACGGGGAGAGAAACGGAGGGAGTCAGAGAGGGCGATGGGTAAAAGAGAAGAAGACACTTTAAAAGAGAGAAAGAGGAGCTGAGAGCGAGTGAGGAGGGGATGGATAAAAACAAACACACACACACACACACACACACACACACACACACACACACACACACACACACACACACACACACACACACACACACACACACACACACACACACACACACACACACACACACACACACGTGAAAAAAGTGAGTTGTTTAACAGCTGCAAGTTGTCAATTTTCATCTCCATGGCAACACAGAGTGGAGTGATCACTAGTTTAATCAGATAGACTTCCTGGCCAATCAGGATGCAGCACTGAAAACAGGCCACAGAATGAGACGATGAGACACAGAGATGAAACTCTTCCAGATCTCATCTGAGTGTCTCTCACACAGCCAAACGGTCATCTACCGATACACACGACACAGCATAGCTGCCACGGAGTTTCTAGTGTCCAAAGCGGCGTCTTTAAACTAGATATTTAGTCTGACCATCAGCTGAAAGCTGGAAACGTGTTCTTACTACGAGTCCAAACACGTATTATCAGCTTACAGTCATGTTGTTGTGTTGAACATGTTAGCAAACAGTTGAACACAGAGGCACCCGATATCTGGCTCCATAGCTGCTAAATTCACTGTTCATTAGCTAATTGGTAACTTTGTCTGGCTGTGTTGTAGAGTACATTCAGTTGATAGAGCTTTTTCCACTAAACCGCTGCCTGCTGTGGCCGAGAGCTCCAAAACTCAAAAGACGCATAAGCGCTACGTACAGCTGAGGGAAACTGCAAAGTTCATGATTTTATGGATTCATTTGATCCATTCTTAGTTAATAAAAAAAATCAGAAGTACACTAACAATATATTACTGGTTACAGCTGCACTAATGTTTTTATTGTCAATATTTGTATTCTATTGATTGTCAAAAGCTTTAAATTAAATCAATTCAGTCACCACACACACACAACCCGGAGTAGAAAACGTTGGTCTCATTAAAATAAATCAGTGCATTTTTTGTTGAAATTGCATGCGATGAAAAGGTAACCTCTTAGTTCATTATGTAGTCTTTGGCAGTGAGATTAATTACAGGGGAAGCTATTAAAGTAGAGCCAATTATTTTTGACAGACAGTACGTCGGTAGCTACAGTGTATAAGCAAGCCAACGAGTCCAACTTATTAAACACCAAAAAACGGACTCAAAGACGTTAATCTCTTGCGTTCGAAATCTGTGCAAAAAGAGTTTTATGATCAAATACCGTTCTAGGAGTTTCGTAGTTCCTCTGTTAATTGAAAACATTTTAAAAGGGATGTTTGTTTTTTTCCTATTGAATATTTGGCAACATTTGTCACAGCAAAACATTTTCCTCCGACTGAGTACTGGCTGAAGATGAACCGCTGGGCTTAGAAGCATCAACTGTCCTTTCATCTCCCACAACAAGTCTCCTCTCTGCTTTCTTTTCTGTGCTCTTCATCCGTCGACAGCGTCCCCGAGGTATTCATTAGTGACTGACTCCAACCGCACACACACGGTACTGAGGCGCTGAATGAAAACAACTTAAAGCCCTTTTTACATAGAGGACAGAACCCAATTACTAACCGCAGTGTATCTCAACAGCTTTCACTGCACACTCACAAGTCTGAACTGTAACGGAACTTAAACTTTAACAGAGGGAGAGACGGTGTAGACATCTTAACGCTGATATTGGCCAAGACTCGACACGTCACATCAAAGATGTTTCATTGCGAAGATCACGACATCACCTTTTCTCCTCGTCCCACTCCAACCTGAGAAACACTGGCTGGCCAGTTGACCCCCCCAAATAAAAACTCTACGGATCTACACGATTCACGTGGATGATATATTTTGATTAAAAACGGCAAATTTCACCGAAAAGCGACAAGTTTGCAGGTATGTGACAGCGGGAAGCTGTACTGCTCTTCCTTCACTTCTGTTAGACCTCCACCTTTAACCAGGCCCAGCTCCTCTCACATCTCAGCCCTGTGTCAATCTGACAAACGCCAGTTGCCAGCCAGCCAGTTACAAACAGGCTTGTTAGTGAATGGTATCAAACTATTTGTAGAATTAGTTTGCAGTGTCGGCTACGCAGCATTGTTTCCAATTTGTGTGCACATTTCCAATAACTCCAGACTATTTGCTGGAAAAAGATAAATGTACTCATTTCCAAAAATTCAGAACATGTGTGAAATATTCTGCTTCGGTTCATAGTTGTTGGCGTTACGCCGTTTAAAAACAACGTTTTCCGTGTGGACAAAAAGCCGTTTTCTCTGTTTTCTTGCTGGACACAAAGGAAGACAGCACGACCAGTTTTATTCATTAAAAAAAAGATATATATTGAATTTTTAGGGTGATAATGTCATAAAACGTGACCTATATTTAACACAATTTAATCTATTACTTACACTTTTGCTCTGGTTAAAAAGTCACAAACTATGGAGTAGTCCAATTGTAGTTGCTAAGCTATTGGACAATCAAGACAGGAAATGTTTTACTGTGTGTGTGTGTGTGTGTGTGTATACTACTAAGACCTCCCCACCGTTCCTCCTACCTTGATGGTCTGATATGAGCCGCTGTACAGGTGGTTCTGGGAGGCCACCAGTGCTCTGACCCAGTGATTGAGACCGGTCAGCTCCTTCTTCAGCTTCAGCTCCGTACCCACGATGTCCCACACCTGAACACACCGATACAGTTCATGGAGATGGTGAAACTCAAATTCTAACTACACAAGAGTATTTTTGTTTAGTTTTTCCTCTCTGTTGTTTGTGAATATTACTACGACAAAACTAATAAAACTTCCAACTTATTAAAACAAAAGCTGCAGTTCTTGGGGATCAAAACCATATTGCAACAATATCGACATTATAAAATAGAATTCTGTTAAACGTATTTGTCTCACTGTAATTACTTGAGAAGTAACATTGTGCTTTCACTGCGCCACACACACACAGAGAGAGAGAGAGAGAGACACAGAAGAGAGAGAGAGAGAGAGAGAGAGAGAGAGAGAGAGAGAGAGAGAGAGAGAGAGAGAGAGAGAGAGAGAGAAGGGCGGCTACACAGTGGTGAGTACAGTGAAGAGCATGATGTCACTGAGCTGAAACAGAAAGAAGCTGACGGCTCGTTGGGTAAGAAAGGAAAGTCCCTGTCTGAGAGGATCAACATCACACTCTCACAAAGCAACACGATCATCCCATCTCCTTCTCTCACTGGCTTGTAACCATGGTAACAAAGACGTGGCTACAGTCATTGCTCCTTACCGTCTGCCTCTCCTCACTGAGTCACATTGAAACACTTGTTTTCAGCCAGAACTAATGGTCACTTAAATAAAACCAATTCCTGGTAATTATTTGATTCTATAAATCATATTTTTCACTCCACTGAAATCTCACTTCTATTGCAGATCCCAGCAAAAGGAAGTTACGCTCAGAAACAAAGATCAGCAGGACGACCTACAAGTTGTCTCGTCTCTAATACTGGTGTCATTTCTCAGAGCATGAGTTCATGTTTGACCTGTCCTCGTCACTTGGATCCATCTCTTCACCATCTCCGCTGAGGCACTTTCATATGATACGGCACTTTAAATAAACCTGAACTTGACATCACGGTACCTTGATGGCCTTGAGGGAGCCGCTGAACAACATGTTGTGGGAGGAGACCAGTGTGCACACAGGGTTGTCATGGGCACGGATAGTGTTGACTTTCTGCAGGGTCTGGATGTCCCACACCTACGCACAGTGGAGAGACAAACGCACAACTTCTGTAACAAATGAAAACAATTGTGCAAGTTTGCCCTTAAAGAAAGAGGAAGCAGGGAGGCGATGGCCACTTACGATGATGGTGCAGTCTGCAGAGCCACTGTACAGCCGGTTCCTATGGAGACAAATATCAACGAGTCATGTTTTTGTTTTTTTTTGGGGGGGGGGGGCTGGTAATTCCCAGTTGACATGCAGATTATGATGTGTTGTTTGTGTGCATTTTGTTACCCTTGGATGCACAGCGCCAGGACGATGCCATCGTGACCCTCGAGGGTCTTCTGACACTTGTAGGTGGTGCAGGTGTCCCAAACCTGAGGGCAAGAGAGGAGACACAAAATAAATACCTCTTAAAGGGCTAGTTCCCAGTTCAGTTCGGTGTAATACCTTCAATAGATGGCGGTTGCGGTCCGACGACCCTTTCTGAAGGGAACTGAAACCGCTATCTCTGCTGTTCTCAAAGCCACACGACTCCTTTGACAGATACGGTGATTTAACCTCTCAGAACACAGGAGTTACTCTTCCACCGCTGCCTCGATTGGTTAGTTAGTTTGCATTATTGTGTGACTTTGGTGTTGTAAAAGTCACACATTAACACAAACTAACCATTCGATGCAGTGGTAGCCCGGCAACTTCTCTGTTCAGCGAGTTAAAATGACTAATTCATCAATGGAGTCTGGTGGCTTTGAAGAGAGCAAAGATAGATCGATACAACAGCTTCAGTTCCCCCCGAAAAAGGCCTGAAGTCTGACTGCAAGCTAAAGCGGTGAAAATATTCTAAATATAACGTACACTTCAACTGATATTTCTAATTTTCTTTACATTTTGCTGTTGCCCTCATCCACAGCAGTACAATGCTTTGCTCTTGTGCTTATACTCCTGTCTAGCTCTCTAAACTGCCATCTACAGCAGGTAATTCACTTTTTCTAACTATCCCTTTAAGGCTTTTTTCAGCTCATATCTACTGACGGTCTCTTCCAGTTCTTGAGTAAGTGACGAGCATTAAAATACATCTATGACTCCAGATTGCCGTTACAAAACAAGGTTGTAGGCGGAAGTTATCAGAATCTCTCTGGAAGTAGGTGGACGAAGGCCGAAA
This sequence comes from Pholis gunnellus, assembly GCF_910591455.1. Lineage (NCBI taxonomy): Eukaryota > Metazoa > Chordata > Actinopteri > Perciformes > Pholidae > Pholis > Pholis gunnellus. The sequence goes on along the minus strand of NC_136544.1, from coordinate 3,925,356 downwards.
TAGCACTGTGTTGCTACATGTACTCCGGAGAACTTTGAGTAATACATCCATGAGTTTGAAGGTGCTCTGCTGCGCCAACACCTGGCATCAAGAAGAAGAATTATTTTGTACGCATTGCTAATGTCCGTGTGTGTGTGTGTGTGTGTGTTGACGCTACCTTGATCGTCTTATCTGAGGATCCAGAGAAGAGCAGGTCTCCGGTGGAGTAGACACACAGACACCAAACGGGACCCTGGTGGCCAACGAAGGTCCCCTTACACTTGAAGATCTGCTGGGGGTCGTATGCTACACACAGGCACAGAGACGGGAAAGACTGGATATGTGTTTTTCATTGGAAGCAAAACGAGGGAGGAATATAACTGAAGCAGAGAGAGGTAGATGAGGACAGGAGGAAGAAAAGGGACAGACGGAGACCGGTGAGGGAAGGTGAGTGGGAGTCAGGGCGAGGAGGAAAGAACAACCACAGAAGAGTTTTACATTTCAAGTCAACAGAAGTGCTTCAAAATGTGTTTGTCAAATGTTTTAACTCCGCTGAGAGATGTGAAGAATAATGGAAAAAAAAAGAGGATTTTTTTTAAAAGGAGGACGGACGGGCAGACACTTACAACCCAGGATTCCCATGTTGAGCCTGGCGTTGATGTGGGACAACTCATCCTGCAGAGAGACAACACTTTAAGCCATTTGTTCTACAGCTACAGCACACATACTCCCATCCTTTCATTCGGTCTGGCTGTTTCAAACTTTTATTCTCACTCAGAGATGCATGCACACGCATACACACACACACACACATTTTCCCTTTCTCCTTGCAAGATGCACACACACACACACTTACGTTAAGCATGGAAGCGTCTCTACGAAATTCCATCAGGTCCTCGCTCAGTTTACTCTGGTTCTCATCCAACACGTCTGAAAGACACACACAGGAAGGATAACTTTGAGAGAGAGGATGCTGTGCATACAACTTTCTCCAGTCAATATGTATGCATCAGTAGCTAGAGGGTTTTAAAATCATGTTTTAATTGTAGTGCAGTGCAGGAGTGAGACGTGATCTGATGAAAACGGGCAATAAGGAGTGCACAAACCCAGCTTTGCCTCCACTGATACGGATTCACAAACCCAAACTCAGATCCTGAGCACTGATCTGAAACCAGTGCTATTTTTTTTTTCTTTTAATAACAAAAATGCTAAATCTGTGAGCCTCTTTGTGTCCAAATGAATAAAGATTAGTTAAAAAAAAGACTGTAACTACAGATCACTTCTTAAGCAGACATTCAGACATTAACATGCTTTAAAGGGTTTCGACATGTTGAAGCTATATTGTTGAGACGGTTTATAGAATGGGACTGTCCTCCGTCTGTGTGTCCACGTAGAAAAAGCTTCCCTCATCTTGATCACATGCTTCTAAAATCTCTTTGCCAAACCACCTGGCCTGTGCATGGCTCAGTCGTTTTGCTACCTGCGAGGGATGTGACCATCAACACTCAACCTGCGATTCCATACGATTGATGATACTGGGTTCACGCTATTATTTCATTATTATAAAGTCAAAAGTACATATCGCCCTCTTCCATATAAAGAGTTTCACAATTCATTTTTCATCTTATCGATTTGAATCATCACAGATAGACTACATTCTACTACATTCTACTACCGGCTAAATTACGGCGGCGTTTCTAACTGCAGTTGCTAAAAGCTTGATGTTTATCCCTTATATTGTTTATTATGTAATAAAATGTATCCATGTAAAGTTTCAAAATGACCTCCTGACAAAAAGTGCAGAATACGTCTATATCGACAGTTAGAAAAACTTAAATAGTACTTTTTTGTGACTTAAGCTACCTGTTATAGCCACTGTAACACCTCTGCCTTCACATAAAGCAAATGCAGGAAGTGTCAAAGTAGCATCGGTAACTTTAAGCATGTTAGTTCATTTCTGCACATAACCCCTTTAAATGTTAAAAAAAAAAGAATGCATTCTTAGTCCCGGCTCGTTTGTGCTGAATAAGCGGGTAAAACAGAACAAAGTCCTTCTCTTCTGTATCTTACCGAATTTGAGCTCCAGGTTCTTCTCTAGCTGATCTAACTTCTCAGACAGTTTGCCCAACATGGAGCGCAGGAAAGCTATATCTTGGTCCTTCTGGGCCAGAGTCAGCTGCATCTCGTGGAACCTACACAGGGTCAAAGGTCAGAGATCTCAAACAGACAGATCGGAAACAGAGACAATGACGACTTCGTAATAGTTAAGGAGTTTCATCAAGGTTAAAAATACACCGACGTAGTGAAAAGTATGCTGAACACTCGGTAAACACACCAATCAATCTGACAAATACTTGGATGCACTCGGCTCTTCGGATGAGGAAATAGCTTGAGTACGTCTGCTCACCTGTCATCAGTCTGCTGCAGAAACTCCTTCAGACCCTCGAACTTACACACCTCCAGGTGTGTTTCGTACGTGTCCTGGTTACCGATGAACGTACAGCTTTCGGGGAGAAGAGGAAAGGCCGATGATTGGAAGGTAGACAAGTGTGTAATACGCATTGACAGACAAATAGTATGCAGCAGCATAACATGCAGGAAAATAAAGTGTGTGCTGGTTTTTAGGACTCACCCATATTTGGAGTGTGGACACTTGATGTGCTCGCATTCTTTGAGGTGAGCTTCCAGGTTCATGGTGAGCAGCGGGGGGCAGGAAGGGTTGTTGGGGCAGCGGACCGGCCTGTAGTCACAACTGGCCTCGTGTTCTCTGCAGAGACGGGAAACATTTGAATAAACTTGTTTTTTGCAATGTGATCAATCCTTTTTAAAACCCTCAGTCCTTACTTGCGCGTAGACAGCTTGATGGTGAACGGGCAGCCCAGTGGGTCCACCTCGTACGCTCCGGGTTTCCCGGCCACCGTGGAGGTGGAGGCCGCGACCCCGCCTGCAGCGATGGCCGTGGCCCTGCAGCCGTATTTACAGTGAATGAACAGCTCTCCGATCTGCTCGGCTACCGCGATGTTGTTGACCACGACCGTGAGCTTAGCCGCGTCCACTGGGCACTTGTCTGCGAGGAGGATGCACATGAACATAAGGTTAGAACGTTTGCCACTGCGCCGGCACGTCAAACACAAATAAAGGAAGGCTTTTTAAGTCTCACCTGAAGTCAAGGCACACCGTCTGCAGAAGGTGTGCTGAGGAGGAAGGAAAACAAGGATGTTTTAATTTTCTCTTATTAGAGTATGTTTAAACACAACTAACCATTTACCAAAATCTACCACCCTTGATTTCAATTGCGTTACTTTTAAAACATTTTTAAAAAGATTTTTACATGAAGGGAGAGACGAGTTTAAAGTTACTACAAGAAACTTCCATTTTGCGTTGATTTTGGCGGTCCCTGTGGACAGAAGTGGTAGTGTTTCAGAGCACCCTTTAGAAATCCTCTCATTTCACGGCAGCAGGGTCTGACTGTCTGCTGGTTCTGATTCTCCCATGCCTCCCTTCCCTCTAACGGAGCCCAGCAAGACGGTCTGGTCCTCCAGCAGTGTGGTGTTGGCTCCCACAGGGTACCGGTGGAGCAGCGAGGAGAAGCTCAGCTCCCGGCCTAGGGTAGAGCCGCTGCTGCCGGGAGCTGAGCTCTCCTCCTCCCGCCGGGGCTCCGACTACAGGTCGAAAGTGGCATCGAAGCCAGATCTGGGCCTGGAGTCGGAGCTGAGGGAGTTTCTGGCTAACATGCATTATTTCATCTGATTTGGCCAGAATCTGAACCGGTGACACCGATGAAAAGCATTAAGAAAAACTATATCGAAATAGCCAATCTTCTCGCTGATGGGTCTCGTTTACTAATGAAGGTCGTGTAGAGGCATCAGTACTAATTTGAGACTGTTTCATAACCAGTTAAAAGTTCCTCTTGGTAACTTTAAAAGAAAAAGATAAGAAAATCAGACAGGAGAGGAGGTCAAAGAGAGTGATGATGTTGGAGAAAAAGCTGGAAAGGACAGAAATAAACTCACCCCACATGTGGTGATGACGGGGTCCTTGAAGACGTTGCAGCACAGCTGGCAGCACAGCTTTACGGATGGCTGTTCAGCAAACACCTGGGGCTCCTGCACACAAACACACGCTCGTTTGTCAATTTGGTGTGGTTTCAGTTCCAAAACTGGCTCGTCGCTGCGTTTATTTACACGTTTAAATGTTTGTGGTCATACGTTTGATGTTGTATATGTGATATATGTTAGTGCTAAGGGGTCGTACCGTGTCCTCCTCCTCTTCGTGCAGAGAGAAAGTGGAGCGCAGAGACATGTTGGATTCGGAGTGTAGAGATCGGATGGAGATGGCGGAATCTGACCGCCGAGGAGTCATAGGAGGCTGGGAGGAGGAGAAGCAGAGAAGAGGTCACGGCCTATCCACACTGCCACAAATACAATCTCATTCTGTCGGAAACTCTGAAAATTGCCACTTTTACATGTGAATTTAACCCGGCGCTCTTCCAAAATGATCAGCTTTGCGGAACTTCATAATAAATGTTGGTGTCTTTGAGCTTTTGAAACCATTAACTTGGCTTGGCATAAAAACAAAGGGTTTTGTGTGTACCATTCCGTCGTCGTCATCCCGGGGAGAGTAGGTCAGAGTGCTTGAGGAGGAGGGAGTTCTTCTATGCTGCTTGTAGCTGCTGGACCCTTCGGCTGAAAACAAAAGAGGGCAAATTCTCAACAAACAAAAAAAATGAACGATGGAGGACTATCAAGCAAAAGAGAGAAGCTGTGATGCAGAAAAAAAGAGAACATTTATAGAGGGGGATATTATTTGCGTTATCACCTTTCGCTCCGGCAGCCACGGCTGAGAAGGTAGGGCCGAACGAAGCCTCCATCCTGCTCTGCTGCGAAGAAAGGACGGTTGTATGAATAGATAAGTTGGTATGGAGTTAGAGCATAGAATTATTTAAACAAAAAGAGATATTACCACAGGAACACATCACACAACATGAGTGTAATCTGGGTATTTCATTAAAATGTCTCCGCAAGTCACACTATCGTCTCTCACCTTGGTGCCAGAGTCTGCTGGGGGGCTGCTGTGGCGGCTGCCGCTGCTCCTCCGAAGTATCGATTGTAGGGAGGAGTCTCACCACTGCTCGAAGCACACACAAATGAACAGTTAGCTGGACTGCTAGGCCTAGGGAGAGGAAAGAGGACAAGGAAGGGTGCAGAGAGGTGAAGAGAAATAGGGGGGGGGGGGCATTAGTGAGGACAGTGAGGGAAATATGTTGTGACCAGGCGGCAACGCAGAAGTGTCTTAAAATTGCATTCTCTCTACTGGCCATCAGGGGGCGACTCCTCTGGTTGAAAAACAAGGCAGATTGTATAGAAGTCTATGAGAAAATGACTACTTCTCTCTAGATTTATTCCCTCAGTAAACATTGTAAACATGAGTTTATGGTCTCAATCTCTAGTTTCAAGTCTTCTTCAATACAGCATGATGTTCATTTAGCAAATGATGGTCCATTTAGAGTCAAATAGATCATAAAGTGGAGTATGCTTTAGGGCAGTCTTACTGTGATAAACAGGTTACTGACGCTACCAGAGCAGTTTACGGCGTCTCTATGCCTCCGCAGTCCAAATATGGTCACTACCGTTCACTGGTTGCAAAAAGCCAAATCGCCGAACTCGAGGCTTTAAAACCGTAGTCCACAAAACAATGGGTGACGTCACAATAACTATGTCCACTTCTTATATACAGTCTATGGTTGAGACACATAGCACAAAAATTCTGAGCTACACCACAGGCGCCTGACTGAACTCAGGATAGATACATAATGCTGGCCATAAGACTGCTTTGTGTTTTAACAGAGAGTGAGAAAACACACACCAACACTTGGCCCAAGAAATGTTAGTACTGCCAGTTGCTACAGGACAGCTGAACGCTAGGCAGTACATTATGGACCATGTACAGTGGAGCCACTGCTGTTGGATATATGTTTGACCTACTTTACTGGTCTCAAGCACAACAACACGATCCAACATAATAATTCCACTCAAGTGTTAACGGCAAATATGTTTTTATTTACAACTGGATTGTTTTTTAAATTAGTTTGCAGAAGTGTGAAAGAAAATTAGACTCGAAGCACATATTTGCAATGGATGAATACAGGAAGCTCAGTCAGTAATTTAACGCTCAGAAACTAATATTTTTATTAAAACGGGGCAACATAATCATCAAATATTGATGTTGTGATAAGACTAGCTTTGTCGTCTGTCCAAGCCTTTTGTCCGTGGATATGTTCTTATCAATATCACACCTGTGTTCTGACAGCTGCGTTCATTATTTCCAAAGGAGTTCCAGGTTTTGCTCAACCTGACAGTTTCCTACAGTCATTGAAAGTGATATAATAATGTGCATAACATAGTTACATGCTTAAACACAAAACTAATACAAGAAAAACTTTTTTTAACAAACACATTTTAACAAAAAGTAATCCTAACTAGTTTTCTACTTAAACTGTACATTTTAAATGAACATTTCTTTGCACTGATGACCCCTCATTTAGGTTAATGACCCTCCTCCTGAGACATACACAGAGCTGAGGCAGCAGGGAAAAAAACACAAAATAGCTGTCTGACTGAAGGCAGCACTGACCCAGGGTCCTATCAACAATCTGACGGAAACTGTTCAGTGACCAGCATCTGCAACCCCTCAAACACACAGGGCAAGGCTGAGAGGGAGGGAGCAACACCGAGACAAAGGGGAGAGGGGAAAAAGTGACAGGGAAAAACCAGTGACCCGGACAACTAGATACTGATGTAAACAGAAAGGTATGCAGGACCGTGGGGCTCATATGGTACTAGGTTGCAGAATCAAGCCAGTGAAACTATCCAGGACCTCTAATCCGCTCCTAGCAGCGTCACTGTCTCTTTTCACAAGGCAGGAGGTTCCCGTAAAGAGGAGCCTGGACACGGAGAAGGGGGCGGAACACACACACAACGGACCAAAGTTGAATACTGACAGCTAGCTAGCTTAATGTTCAAACACCGATAAATAACTATGGTATATAGCGTATAACAGCGTTTCGCAAGGTAGCTACTGTAAACGACGGCACACAGTGCACTTTCTTATCGACCGTCATCTTGTCAACGGCCGTTTAAAACTGCGATAATTAGCTAGCTGAAGTGGCTCATTTGCTAGCTTAAGTTAGCTAGCTGTTGGTACATTTTGTGTTAGCAATCACTGCTGCTAACGGCCTTTGGCGAACTCTGCTAACAGCCAACGGTGTGCCTGCGTTATTTTATAGCTAACGAGGACATTATTCAACTAAATGTCTGGGTTTCAGTTCGTGTACTTACCATTTTTCTATAACAGCGCAGCACCAAGTCTGCAGACGAATTCCTAAATCTACCTCTCGCTCTCGCTCTCTCTGCCTCACATACACACAGCTCCAATACCGCAGTGTGTTCTGGGACGTGTAGTAGAAGCGCTTACGGCGGTCCCCACCATTAGCATTCTTTTCTCCGCTGTCTGACTACGGGCCCCACAATCCACTTCGCGGAGCTGCCATTGGACTCGGTGCTGTCAGTAAATTCCGCAAACGAACTGCAAAACGCACTACTCCCAAATACATCCACATTTCCCCCGGTTCCGCGCTGTTATTGGTTCCTGCGCACACCGAGCCATCATGCGACAGCCGCCATCACGTTTTTACAGTGAGCGCACGTGCACTGCAAAGGTGGTGTGATGTGGAGCGCTACTGACCAACAATCACAGAAAAAAAAACACAGAACCATTCCATTGCATGCACAAGATGTCATTATAATACAAGAAGAGAACATTATATTCACGAGCATGCTTTAATAGAGGCACATTATGATTCAATATAGGAAGGTGATAGAAATTAAATAGTGGGTAAAAATATAGAAAATAATGTCTGTGTTACACGGAAAGATTTACTGAAAACAATGCACCAAAAACAACACACGGCGTGTAATATGTAGCCTACAAAATACTCTATAACTTATATGATCATGCACATTTGCACATTGGAATTTGAATAATAATTGAATAGGGTAGACGCAATATGCACAACGTACTTCACCAACTACACAGGGTGAATCCAAACTTCCACAGCTTGCACATGTAATATTTCCTTGAAAATGTGTAGACTGTGGCAATCTATAGAGCGAATGAGTGGGCACTGATGGAGGTGGGACCTCCTGATAGATTGGAAGAGTGTTTGAGGCCACTGTAAGTTGACACTGTCAGCATGTCCATGTGATATTGTAGTAAAAATGATCTCTTTGCATCACACCCATTCCTTCAGGTCATGAATGACTCTCTCTGTGTTTTTCTCATCAGGGCTCTGTGTTAGATCTACTGAATTATGCTGCAGCATTGCAGTCAAATATATAGAGACGCAGGCCAGATAGTGCTTTTATTTGATAGGTGTGAAAGTTATTGAGTTCTCCCACAGATGGGATGTGGGTTGACATGCTTCTGATGCATCTGCATCTCTTTCTGTTACATCCTCAAAGTAAAACAACACAAATACCAAAATGTGTAGATTCCATAACATCAGAGGCCCACTGCAATAGTAATGCCACATTAAAAAAGTAAAATGATGTGATCGTTTACTGACAGGTTTACTATAAACCAAGGACAGGTCATACAAAAATACTGTATATTACATCTTACACTATGTGGAATTTGCACCCCTCTCTTTGTGTAAGTGTAAGTATTTAGAATAGTATGTTATTTCATTATTATTGATTTCGACTCTAATGCCATCTAGATATATTCATGCACGTATTACACTTAGCAGATTAAGTTCTCCTGTCTTTGATTCTGATCGGTTGCCCCATGCTGTGGACTCTCTGTGGGGAAGGTGGCTGTCAGTCCGATTACAACTTTTTTTAAAACTCTGAAGTGCTTTTAACAACCAGCTTTGATGCAAAATCACGTTACTGAGAAGAAAGTGTGCAAGAAAAATAACAAAGCATTCTACCTGATACTCCTTGAATCATAAGTGTGTGTTGTGTTGGCGATTATAAAGGCGCACAGAATAAATGAATGGGGGTTAGATGTCTGGGTGACATTGTACATATTACAGTTCTGTTCATTATTTCATGCTGACTTCTTTCCACCACAAGGGGGCACTGGTTATCTAGATGTAGCCTAAGATTCTGGACTAAAACACCCTCTTTATGGTTGTCTGTGTCTCTTTTGAGAATGTACCTCAGAGATGTTAAAAGTGATACAAACAAAAAAAATCTAAACTTCCGTCCACGTTGGCTTGAAATCTAACAGCACATCGCCTGTAACCGCAGCTGATAGGCAATGTAACATGCAGGGAACACGTTTCAAAATGTCACAGTAGGAAAAGCACAAGTGTAGATGATAAAAAATATGCATCACATCATTCTTATTACCAGTCACACAAGATATGTTTTTAGATGAAACAGTCATTGCACAACATGAGACTAATAGCCAGAAATCTAGCGTTAAGTATAACAGTTACACAGAAAACGTGGTGTTTGTTGTCAAATCTAAGAGACAATCAGCTCTCTGATCTGTCGACAGCCTGGCGTTTCCCATCATGCATTGGGTCACGCAATCTGTGGTGAGCGACTGCGGGTATCGAGTCTGTACAGGACTGGCTCATCTTGAATTGTATGTATGTGACAGTTGAAATTAAGTTTTATGTAAGTGTCTTCGGTATTTTTAAGTTTTTAAAGGAAGAATTCTCTCTAATCTTGATGTTTTTTGTAAGATATTGGACATTTTTTCATACTATTAGTTTAATATTACTTCAATAATGCTATAATGATATTTTTTTTAACATTTTTCAAAGTAAAATCTTAACCTGAAAAGGAAATTGTATCTCGTAAATAAATACCGTCTGATGTTGAAGTATAAAGTTGTGTAAAATATACAGTATATACTCAAGTTTAGTACAAGTACCTATAGAACCTGTAGTGTAAATATACTGACTCTGTTTTTTACAGTTAAACCCGTCCATCATCATACAAGATGTTTCATGACTTTGGCCTATAGGGCAACGTTCCATATTTATGCTGTCGGAAAATGCAGAAAGAAATGAACCTCTGTTCACTTCCCCTGCAGTGTGATACGATGTGATGTGTGTGGGACGAGGTGCGCGGGAAAGAGAGGACGCTGTTGGACACCGGAGAATCCCCACGCGTGGAGCGCCGATCGTTGCGGCTGCGTGGCCTGGGAAAAACAGTAGGAGCTCAGAGAAGAGACGCCCACGTGTATCAGGCAGAGAGAAAGAGAGTGGGGGGGAGCTGTAAATAGAAAGAAAGAGAAAGAAAGGCCGGGGCCTGGATGGCGTAATGCAGCCATGAATAAGAGATGCTCTGAATGCAGCTTTGTTGACGCGCACGGCTCAGCGTTCCATTAGAGGGAAACCCAGGCCATTAGTAGTTTTATCTTCTTTGTGTGGGACACCGCTGACAAGACTCCCCTCTTCCCCCCACCTCCCTCCCCCTCCCTCAGCACACACTGATAATCACACGTCAACACACACACACACACACACACACACACACACGCAGCCTCTCTAATGCAGATGTTTTGGACAGGTTCCTACACTCAGTGTTAATGGTGGTCATGAGGCTTTTTTCGGTAGGCTTCTTTTTTCAAGAGGGCCGTCCCCCTCTTTCATGCTGCCTCAAACAGCTGACGGTGTGTTCGGAATATCATTCGCCGGTCCCATCCGAACGCACAAAATGTCTCACGTCAGTTTTTGCTTCTCCATTCACAAAACACTCGTCTCCTTCTGTGCGGATGGCCATGCCCGCAACAGCTGACACACTTCGGACAACGCTCTGTCGTCCTCCTTCCCTTTGGGTGTGACATTCAGTTTGCAACTCTTAACTCTGTCTACTAAAAAATGCTCAAATTTGATACTAATAAGAAATGGCGTCTGTCTCATCCCACTCATAAACGAGTGAACTGGTGAGTGAATTAAATTGCTCTGACGTATCCTCCGTTCTTATATGGCCACAACCTCTCGTGTGCAGTTTGCGACTGTTTATCCCGAAGGTAAAGACGATCTCTAGAATCTGAGGGAAAAACCTTTTTGAGTTATGAGTGCGTGTTATTCTACTCCTTCCCTACTTTGACCCTGAAAAAGGTCCAGGACAGAAACAGTGTGAATGTAAAATCCCATTCACCACACAAAAGTCATATTAGGAAGGCCGGTGCTGTTCAGCAACATTAGCTTGCTAGTTAGCGAAGAATATTAAAATCAGCAACAGAGACATCACTCTGCATTTCCCCTCAGCTCATTGCTTTGGTTTTCAAGCGGGCTACTGTCATGTTTTGGTTTAGCCCTATAGCCGTTTTAGTGATTATAGTTTTTGGCCGCAGAGGGTGGCGGTTTTCAGCTAAAAAAACAACAACTGTATGCCAATATGTGCACTGAACAGTAGGTACTGGCAGGTTAGCTAGCTAGCTGGTGAACAAAAGGGAGCGTTTAGCAGCTAAAGAGATGGATATTTTCCTCAGTAGTTGGTGGGGACCCAAAACAGAGCTAAAAAGGTAATACATTCTGGCACTAAGTGGCTGGTAAGATCAGAGAAAGTTGAGTTATTGTTGGTGCATCAATTTTCACCTGGAAACAGTGAAAAATTGGACTAAAAAGGTTTTTATTCAGGTTGAACTCTTCCTGTATGGTTCGATTTCCAGATGGTGAACAAACCCAATAGCACATACAAGGCAGATTCACTTTAGGGTGATTTTTTCTGAAATTTGCTATTTCAAGCCATGCATACTTGATTTTCTCGCTTGATTTATTGCCGCAGTAAACATTATAAACATGAGTTTATGGTCTCAATCTATAGTTTCAAGTCTTCTTCAACACAGTATGATGTTCATTTAGTAAATTATGGTCCATTTAGAGTTAATTAAGTAGACCATAAAGCAGAATATGCTTTAGGGCGGGCTTACTCTGATTGACAGGGTGTTGTCACTACCACAGCCGTATACGGCGTCTCTACATCACTCCTCTGTATTCCAAATATGGTAACCTCTGTTCATTGGTTGCCGGGAAAAGAATGGCGACGCCGGGAAAAGAATGGCGAAAACGCCAAACTCAAGGCTTAATAACGGCAGTCCACAAACCAATGAGTGACGTCACCATAGGTCCATTTCTTATATACAGTCTACGTTTCCTTTTGATAATGGAGAGCAAGGAACAGGCTCAAACAGACTGCAAACACATACATACATGAGATTAAAAATTAACCAGAGTTGAAAATTAAACACAAATTAAACACAACTGATATTAGCCCCCCCCCCCCCCCCCACACACACACACACACGTGACTCTGCCAGCGTGCCCACATGCAAACAAAAAGAGAACGCAAAATCAACAAGGCCGCCCGCCCAAGCAAACGCAGAAACACACACGCTTATATGCACACACTTGACCTTGATAGAGACAACAGGGGGGCAATCCTTCCCCATTGACTGGGTCCATTAGGGGCCAAAGTGCAGCTGAGCCACATGCTGCACTGCCACAAAGAGACACACTGGATTACAAGGGAGGCAGCCAGGCACACAATGGAGGAGGGGTGGGGGGGGGGGGGTGGTGGGGTCGGATGAGAGGAGCGGGATGTTGGAAGCAGCAGGAGGGAGGATGGGGATGGGGGAGAAAGAGAGAGTAGGATTTAATCTAGTTCTATAAAGGTTTCCATTGTAAACATATTAACAGCTGGCTATTCTGTGAAACTGCCATTTAAGTCGACGTGATTGTTCAGTCAGAATCTATTCATAGTGATTTGACAAAGACTAACAAACAAATGGGGCAAAGAAACATGACCTCCGTCCAGCTCATCAAAGTAGGGCATTTTTTTTTGTGTGGATTTGTTGAGATGAAAACTTCTTTTTGGAGCGTTGGCAGGTCAGGGGAGTTCAAAGTTTTTAGTGTTGAGAGGGAGAGATGAGAAAAGGCTTAAAGCTAGAATGGAATATTCCCTTTTATGGGGCATGATGTGGAAGAGTGGATGTTTTTATAAACAGGGGAAACACACAGGCACTCCTCTTTTAGTCATTCACCGGTCCAAATGAATTCTTCTCTGTTTTCCGACCCTGTACATACCTTTCCTGCTCCGTTTCAAAGAACGAAGTCCGTTCCCACAGACTCTTACTACCTCTGCATTGATTTATTGACAAAGACTCGATGTCTCGGCCACAAGGACTTTTCTCAAGACGTATCCACGCTCTGTGTTCTCTTTCAGTTTGACTTTTTCTTTTTCAGCAATGCAAGGTCGAGGTTTCTGATCTGAGGTTCCATCTGAGATGTGCGTCATGAATTAATGATCAGTGCTGAGTAAGACCCTGTCTCTAAGTAGTACTGGTGCTCACATCACCCCTGCTACCCCATCTGTGTGTGTGTGTTTGCTAGTTTTAATGCTCCATCTCTCTGCACGCAACCCGAGGCGGTTAACCCTTCACACACAGATATTGGCGGTGAAACAGTGACGCCAAACAAGGAAAAGTGTTTCTCTGTGTATGATTCTAGATGATTAAAGGTGAACCTTTATTTGGAAGATTTAGTGGACAATGTTTAAGATTTGATCAAAAATAATTAGATTAACTAGATTTTTTTTGCAGATTTACAAAATAATGATTCATTCCATTTGAAGAGAAATAAAACAACCACCAGCAGTAAATTCGCTTACCTTAGCTTAGCACAGGTGGAAACAGCTAACCTGGCTTTGTTCAAATGTAACACAAAAAAAACGTATATAATGTGTTCATTTGTGAGCTGATTTTGTTACATTTTGGACAGAACCAGGCTATAGCTGTTTCCCCTCATTTCCAGTCTTTATGCTCAGCTAAGGTAACCAACTGCTGGATGTAGCTTCATAACTTATAACTTGTATAGACATAGTCGTACTTCTCAACTAATGTTTTCGGCAGGAAAGCAAATAAAATGTTGAGCAATTCTTAAAACATTAAACAAACCATTAAACCACACTTAAACCACACGCTGAAATTGAAAAACCTCACAATAACGAGTTCCCAACTGTCACCAAAATAAAATGTCCCTTAATCATTGTTGAGTCCAAGGCAGTCAAAAGTGAAAGGAATTGTGTCAAAACAACAGAACACATCATTTGTGTTTGTCATTGAGACTTAAATACAGTAACCCACTAAGAAAGCCAAGTAGATTAACTCATATCATACAAACACCAGTTTCCACAGTACATTCACAGGTTTTTTCTAGATCAACTCTATTACCCCACACAGGGAAATTCGTTTTGTCCAGTTCCCCAAACATGCGGACACCATAAAGTCCACACTGAAACAATAGAATGTCATACACAATACGACCACAAGTCTAATAAAAGTTACTGTTGATGTTTGACGATCTGTCTACCGCTTCATCAGTGTGTTTTTTTCTGAGTGTTTGGTGTCAAAATTGTGTCAACGTCCTGACCGGTGTGTTGACGAACTGGTCTTACTTTCTCTAATGGAGCATCGGTAATCTGTTGAAGGACTTGTAATCCAAACACACATACACACATAGTGAGGGACATGGTTTGCAATCTCACATCAGGGTGCAGATTTACACAAAAAGCCGTGATCTAATCTAATCCACACCCTCTCTGATCGTTCATCAAATGTGTCACACCAGATATCACCTCAGATTAATGGGAAACGGGTGAAAAGGTTGCAGTTTTAAACACGTGGTTAACATTGTTAAACTAAAGTATTGTGGTTATGTTTAGGAAAAATGGTTTGGGTTAAAATAAGTATGTTTGTTTTAAGGTAGATACTACATTGTGTATGTAATATAATACATGACATGGTACAATACTAACAGACTTACGGACATTATTTAAAAAACTCAATGTGATGACTTTTGGTTTCACACGGGACACGAACAGAGGTCCCCTGGGTGAAAGTTCCGTGTTTGTTTGACCCATCCAGGTTGGTCAGTCGATCCACCATTTTGGTCCGAACTGAAATATCTCAACAAATATTGGATGGATTTCCATGAAATTCTGTACAGGCATTCATGGTACCCAGACGATGAATGCTAACTGGCGTTGCTGATCCCCTGACTTTACTCTTGTTTGTGGTTCAGAATACCTTGACAACTGACATTTAAGGTCAACCCAAGGATCAACTGTAATAACTTTGATAACTTTTCATCTAGCGCCATCATCAGCAAAATTCAGTTAGTCCATTTCTTTGGTTTACGACAAAAAACGTAAAAAAAAGAATGGCTTTCCCATCGGCCTCGGCTGTATTTTGTCTTTAGTGCTAACTAGCAAACGTTAGCATGCAGCATCTGCCGTGCTATACCAGAAAGGAGTATAGACTTGGCCAATCTATGTAATATGTAAATGCTCCTGAGTCTTACCATAAGTACATCTTCCTGCTCTTCCCATTCTGCTGACATGGCATGAAAGCAGCCCAAGTTCATCTGAAGCTGAGCAGCACAGCTCCCTTGCCTTCTGCTCTTGGGAATCAATAGTGTCAAGGAAAAAACAACAACTCCTCAAGGTTTTACACAGTGAGACAGCCAATTTCCCAATCATTTCACACCTTTCTGTGTAAGTGGTTGACGGCTTCCGCTCCCGGTGTGCACTCTGGCTCCAGCAGCACAGGGACGGCGGGTACAGGAAATCATCTGCCGTTGAATGGAAATGGAGGGACTTTAAAGAGTAGCGGCCCATGACCCTGAGAGGTGAAGGGGGCTAATTTCATCTAGCCAGCATCCCGGTATCTCTACTCCCCGAGATGGCCACAGCTTTTAATGGAGCCTATAAAGTGCCACATCTCTTACAGCGGGCTGTAGGGAGCGAGTGTAAAGACAGATTTACATTTTTTTCCATTTAAATTTCTCCCGTCTTTATTTCTCTCAGTCCTGTTTTCGCAGCTTCCGTTCTGGATTTGCTCTCCTCACCATTAATGAATCAAAAAAACAACAACTGTGTGTTCTGGTTTTTAAAACGTGTATAGTGAGTTTTATCGGAAGTTTTAATAATGTAATCTGGTACTGTGTTAAAAGTCCGGGTCAGCTTTATCACAATGGATTCAACAATGGGGAGCGGGTAAGGGACTCCTGAACTCTTTACTGGGGTAAGAAATTGATGGATTGAAACCAGATCAGTACCTTGGGACGATTTCCAACATCGCTGGGTGTGAATGTGACTGTGGTGCAGGCTACCTAGTGTAGCCGGTCATTACACTAAGCTAAGCTAAGCTAACTGGCTGCTCGCCACAGCTGCATATCAAAACTTCTGAAGAGGGCGATGTCTGTGTACTTCCCTAAAATCTGTGATTCACACGAACCCTGCAAAAGCAAGATTTGGTACGTGAGATATTTGAAAGCCGATTAACTGTCCAATGCCAACACATGAGAGAGAAACAGTCTTCGGAACAACACCAGCTAAGAAATGGGAAACCTCCAGTGCAGACTTGTCACGACAGAGAGCTAGAGTTAGCATTAGCATGGGGAAAACTTTGACAATAGTAGAGTGAGCCGTTTTGGAATGTAAACCGAACCCTGAAGAGGAAAAAAGAGCAGATGTGCTTACAGCCCCTTATTTTCTCTTTTTATGTGGAAAAAACATGTTAAACAAAATATGAATCATAACAGAGTAGTTCCACACATGTCTCACAGGAAACTTCAAGCAGTTGTTCCTTTGAATGTAAGACATGTCAGCATCTTATTTAGAGACTCCGAATTTGAGCCCAGCGTCCTGTCTCATATTACGAGACCTCTTTTGACAGATGGTGCCAATTTACTCAAATCGACCCAAGTCAGCACAGTACCGATTTTTAAGGCGGCCAGTTTGTGCCCGGCACCAGGCTGAAAGTCACTAAGTGTAATGTTATCAGAGCATGGAATGAAGCGCCACTCAGGACTCCTATCTGAAGAACACTGTGCTGATAGCCAGGAGGCAGGAGGATAACAGCTCTGGCGACAGACCAGGACGGACTGCTGCTCCACTCTGAAAGCCAAGTTTGGAGACAGGATATGCAGCCGCCACTGAAGTCTCACTTTGGACTGGTTTTCACGAGTAGAATAGACAATTTGTCTGATTAATTAAAACAGTTCCTTTTCCATTCTTTATTCAAAGGTCTTCTATTTCCCCCTAGGTTTTCATGCTTGAGTTTCTGTAAGTGCGCCCTTATCTTTGTTTATCCATGGTGGCTATCCAGCAGTTCTTCTTCTGCTACAAACTGCTGTTGCTGGAAACTTCAACGGCTCTCGGTGTTTACACTTTAGCCAACACTTTAACTGACACTTCTCTACGTTTGTACACTTGAAACGACTTTATGAATATTTAACTGAATATTTTTCAGGACTTCCACCTCGACAGACACTTCCAGCCCAATTCATCTCCCACGGTTCGACTGACCCTTCAACTCCTTTCAGTGCCCCGCACCATTAAATCTTTTTAGCACTTTCGCTTCAACTGATACCACAACTTCACTCGGTGATTAAATTGCCACTTCAACCACGTTCAGTGCTTACACAACTGCAAATTCAGTTTTGCATACCGTCTACCAGTTCAACTACCATTTCATATGTTTCAGTTTATCAACCTTTTCGAATGTTTTCAACCATGAATTTTCAGCAGCAAGTTTGAGGTTGAATTTGGATTTCTATTGAGTTCTCCATTGATATGTTAAATCCAACAAACTACACCGAGCATCCATTCTTCCGTGTGTGTGCGCTGTTGTTGAATCAGGCGTTTTCCCTCTCAATGGGACACCTGAACAGATAACAGAAAATAAATGAACCGTGTGCTGCCGGACTGATGAATTGCCCACGTGCATGTGTTTGTATTGAGATTTCTATTGAAAGTCTAAGTCATTATGCACCATGCAGGCTGGGAGAGTAAAACAGGTGAAATTCTGTTAACCCTTTAATGGAGCCGCTCAGATAAAAGTAACTGACAATTTAATTTTAGTACTCTGGTCCAATTTCCATGTAAAAGTACATTTTCAACAATCTGCATATGTTTCTTCATTAAAGACAACATGTCGAATGTTAAATACACAACATTTTTACATTATACATCGGTTTCTATTAACAGTATGAATAAATTAAATTAACAAAAATCTTCCAATGTTCTTATAAAACCAACAAAAAAGTTGTGCTGTTCTGTAGTGCAATCTTTGCAGAACTATATAAGGCCTGTTTATCTGTGTTTTGGTGCAGCAGCACAACAGTTTTTGGACCCCCCTTCTGTGGTCTTCAACAGAAGAGGGGCAGAAGTTGCACTGTCCCCTGTGATCAGAAGGAATCCATCAGCCTAGATTATACAAAAGAAATTATACAGATAAACAAATTCCAACAAATATACAATGGGATAACATCTTTTGTTTGTTAAATTGATCGAGCAACAGTTTATAATCAGAAAACACCGTACACCATGGCAGTATTCGGTCATGGTCAAACAAAAATGGTTAGCAGTAACACCTTAACAATAAAAGGACACCAAATATTACCGAACCCACCATAAAAAAAGAACACATGCCAAGATAGATTATTTTCTGCTTCCAACTTCCTGGAAGGAAGCCACCTGTCTTGTACTGAAAACTGCAGTGCACCCTGGGTATGTATTTTGGGCCTGAAATGCTGCAACTGAGTGCTGGAGATGACTCACACAGCATTAAGCACTACTAGTTCCTGAACAGTATTTTTTTTACAACTCAGAATGTGCTCTAACCCGCTTACAGACGGACAAACTGGTTACCATAGCACAGAGCAATACGGTCACTGGAATGGCGATTTAACTGTAGTAGACACAACATGTGAGGTCAAACAAGCTCAGGCTCTTCTTCTGTGGTCTCAAAAGCAGTATTTCTCATATGTGAAATTAAAACTAACCCAAATATGTACCCCCCCCCCACACCTACTGCAGTGAGGACCTCAATCTGTCTTTTGCAGATGGAGCTATAAGTGGCCATATTAGGGCAGAAATCCAGAGTCTGGCAACGGGGTGGGGGGGGCAAATAGGGGCTACGCACACACACACACACACACACACACACACACACACACACACACAGAGAGAGAAGAGTGTGAGAGTGAAATCCTTCCTTCCTTGACTGTGTACCTGCTTAAACACCTCCTCCTCTCCCTCCTTCTCCCCCTCCTCCCTCCGCCTCACCCGGTCAACTCTCTAAACGCATCCTCAGGGAACTCTCTCTCTCTCTTTCTATCTCAAACACACGCGCGCGCGCGCACACACACACGGACGCTCTTATAGGAGGCTCCCAGCAGAGAAAGCGGGCAGTGAACGGTGGAGCGCGCGCGCAACGGACCGGCTCGTTAACTTGTCCGCTTCCTATTTCTCCCCCTCCACACACACACACACACAAACACAGACACACACGCACACACACTCCTCGTTCTTAGGCAGCTTCGGCAGCAACCGTAAAGCGGACTACCGGGCTAACTCCCGGGCTAACTAACCGGGTACAGAGCGACTCCTCCGGCTCTCCAGACGGGCTTCAGACTGGTCGTCATCGTCTGTTTTTTTTTTACTCCGGAGACTGCGGATTTTACCCTCGGTCTTTTCTTGCAGTGGATACTGAGAGTCCGCACCGCCTCCACGAGATAAACTAAGTGTGCGAACATTAAGTCCGCAGTTCTCTGTTTTAAAGCTATCCGTGTGTCGGTCCAGCCGTCCCCCCCCCGTCCCCCCCCCCCCCCACCGGTTTAACTGCACTGGTCAGACTTGGAAAGAGCAACAGCCTCCACCGGCGCATCAGTGAGGTAAGAGATGCGACTGTGCGTTTTAGCCACATTACACTATTATAGTCATTCACCGGGGCCCGTGGTGCCGAAACACGGTGGGGTCTCCTGTGATATCCTGATCACAGGCCTTTCTGCTGCAAAAACCCTCCCGCATCAAACTGGTTCGAAAATGTGTTTCTATGTTATTTAATGAGGAGAAGAAAATAATGATTTAGAGTATACAAGGGATGGAATCACCTCTTTATTTTGAGTGTACTTTGTACACTTTGTACTGTCCGCCTCCAGCCGCCCAACACACTCTCTCTCTCTCACACACACACACACACACACAGACACACACACACATAACTCAATACTGGGCCATATGGAACCCACGAATATTACATAAAAGTTACATGTCTCCTCTGCACTCCCTCCTCCTCCTCCTCCATCTCTCTGTTTCACACCTGGCCCTGTTTTAAGGCTTGAAGATGTTTGTCTTGTACTGGCTCTGAGCAGGGCCGGCTGGAGGAACTTCCTAATAGTGGGGCCAGACTAGCGCACAGTTTTAAACAGGGGGGGCACATGTGTAAAATGTAAAAATGTCACACATGAATAGCCCAGGTTCATTCAGCGTAACAAACGCATGCTAAAGACATAACTTTAAATATGCTAATACGAAATGTTATAAAGAAATTACCACTATTTGTAACCACAAATAGCCTAGACAGACTATGAGACAACGGGCTCCTGGATACGGACTTGTAAAAGCAGCCCCCAACCCTCAAATGAGTAGGACATCCAGAATGAAAACGGACACAAAGCAGTCGTGTCGTTTAGTTGTTTTAGTCGTTTTTGTGGAAGTTTTGCATCTCTCTGTAGTCGTTTTGGATCTCTTTGTGGTTGTTTTGCGTCTTTTCGTAGTTGTTTTGCGAGTCTTGGTTGTCATTTTGCGCCTCATGTTTGTTTTGTGTCTCTCTTTGTAATCATATTGTGTAGTTGTTTTATGTGGCTGTGTAGTTATTTGACTCTTTGTAGTGGTTTTAAGCGTCTCTTTGTGGTTGTTTTGAATTTCTCTTTAGTTGTTTTTCATGTCCTTGTAGTCATTTTGCATCTCATAATAGTTGTTTTGCGTCTCTCTCTGTAGTCATTTTGTGTCCTTTTATAGTTGTTTCATGTCTCTTTGTAGTTGTTTTATGTGGCTGTGTAATTGTTATTTGTCTCTTTGTGGTTGTTTTTGCGTGTTTTTGTGGTTGTTTTGCTTCTTTTCGTAGTCGTTTTGCCAGCCTTGGTAGTCATTTTACATCGCATTATGGTTGTTTTGAGTCTCTTTGTAATAATCTTGTGTCTCTTTGTAGTTTTATGTCTGTGTTATTGGTCTCTTTGTGGTTGTTTTGAATTTCTGTGCACGGTAGGCCATTACAGTAATCCATCCCTGATACTAATAGGGTGGTGCCGTACCACCCCTCTGGCTCCGCCCCTGGCTCTGATTCTCCTTTTCATCCTGTGGGGGGCCACACACACCCATCCACAGACACACGTAAGCCTTGTCCAGCTTAGTTGGCTACACATTATAACGGTTATTTCCACGCTTCCATTAGCAAAAGTTGCAGATGGTACCAATGGAACCACTCGGGGTCTATATTGCCGAAGTAAAGTTTTTAGCTCAGGCCTATATTGATCGGATCCGATCGACTGGACTTGTCCCCGTGTTGGCAGGGCCGTGCTGGTGTGATGTCAGCTGGACTGGTGCCAGCAGCCTCCGGGCTCGTTGGAGTGCCGAACGGACCGGCTGGTTGTAAAAACACTCAAATACCGTCTGTCAGCGTCTGCCATCTATTTCCCTCAAGCAGCATCTCATCAAGGAGCCCCTTCCTTCTTTCTTAGCCACACTCAGCTGGTCAGGGGAGCTCTGCCTGTTCCTTTCTATTTTTAGTCTCTATTTACAATGCAGTAACTATAGTGGCACTCTCACTCCGTTTGCTTCCTTCCGTCTCTGTGCCTTTGCGTCTCTCCGTCTCACCCTCTTCTCTTTTTACATCTGCACCTCTTTCACTCACTCACTTTTTAGACGTTTCCCTTTCACCTTCTGGTGGTCTCCTTCAAGCTGCCCCCCTCCCTGCCATCCTCATAGATCATCGAGTCGGACGGAGCGATTCAACACATTAAGCGTTGGCGCTGTAGAGCGGCTCGCCACACCTGCTCCACTGTCACGCACACATACAGTGTATTACTTTGTGAGGCTGGAGAGACAGCGGAAGAGACAGGGGGGGGTGGAGGTTAATCTCTGGATGCATTTGACCCAAATCAGCATGCAACCTACATACCCCCCCCCTAAAACAACCAGCCCACAGCCCCCACCATACACACACACACACACACACATACCAAAACATGTCTCTAGAAAGCAGTACTGTACACACTACGACCAAACACCACATTTTTCAGAGGCTCGGCGGGTCGTTAATTATCTGTGACGAAACACACTGGAGATACTGGATTTGGCCTAAATTGCCTTCAAGCGGAGAAAAATAAAAAAAAAGTTTGATTAGAAGATCTAAAAGAGTAGTTTTTAATAAAGCAAATGTAATTAACTGGTTCGTCATCTCTCGTAATTCCTTAGCAAAAACTTGAGGCAAACCCGACCTCCCTTGCAGCTCCACCACCTCGACCAAACGCCCCACGCTGCTGCTCTGAGCCACAGGTTCACATCGGATTACCTTTGACTTCTAATGTAGCAAATTTACATCAACGAATTATCGTCAAAGTATAAATGCTGGAAGAATGAGATCACTGGCATGACCGCACCGCACCGTGTTTCATAAGTCGGATCTTATGCAAAGCACAGTGGGCCCTGTTGTTCCAGCGCAAAACGCAGACAAAGCCTGGTTCAGACGGTACACAGAAAAATGTACATATCGACAAGAAGCTTCTCGCGACAGTGACTCGGCGCCCGGATTGAGGACAACACATCACGCGGTACACAGTGATCCGGTGCAGCAGACGAGCGTGACTCCAGGGATGGCAAAGTCGACAAGCCGGTTTGTCATTTCGACAGTCCACCGTTTCGGTCCAGACTGTAATATCTCAACAACTACGAGATGGATCGCCATGAACTTTTCCGCAGACGTCCCCGGTCTCCTCAAAATGTCTGCCACTGACTTCAGTGATCCCCTGACTTTTCCGGCTAGCACAATCGTCAAGTCGAAATTTTTAACGTGTCTGGGACTTCGGTACCTGCCAGATTTATAACATTCCCGAGAGCCTCAGCTGTACTTTATGTTAATGGGGCACTATGCCCATTTTTTTAATTCATACATGTTATTCTTATTGTTTAAGACAGTCCAAAAATAATAATAAAACATGAACAACTATCTCCCAATTCCAAAAACTAGAGCACTGAAACTCAAATTTGTGATGTCATCGAGTATAAAGTGTGGAGCCGCTCCGTAGACTATGAATAGGGAAAGATTTTATGGATGAAACAGAGCACCCAGGAGGATGTTCTGAGTATATGGGTACATTTTCTGTCTCACAACTTGGAACAATACAAAAAAAACTAAAAACATTCAACATCCCCCATTCATTGTCTTTGGAGCAGCCCCAGACTTTATACCCGATGACTTTACAAGTTTGAGACTTTCTACTCTGGTTTCTGGCTTTGAGAGAGAGCAGCTGAGAAAATGACTCTACTTCTCTCTTGATTTATTACCTCAGTAAACGTTGTAAACATGAGTTTATGGTCTCAATCTCTAGTTTCAAGTCTTCTTCAATACAGCATGATTTAGAGTCAAATAGATCATAAAGCGGAGTATGCTTTAGGGCGGGGCTACTGTGATTGACAGGTAGCTGCTGCTGCCAGATACATATAGTGTGTCTCTACGTCTTTCCTCTGCATTCCAAATATGGTAACTTTCATTCATTGGCTGCAAAAAAACAACATGGCGACGGCCATAATTCAAGATGGGGACGGCCAAATCGCCAAACTCGAGGCTTCATGACGACAGTCCACAAACCAATGAGTGATGCCATGATGACTACGTCCACTTCTTATATACAGGCTATGGTTTTACCTGATGGTAACCGTGGAAAATAAAAAGGGCATCACGCGTGTTTATCCTCTTCGGTACGGTGAGAGGAGCTTTGAGGAGGCCGACAGCGACCACGTGACAGTAGACAGATGAGGGTTCACTAGAATGGTTTATAATAATTTTGTCAAATTACACAAGCACCTTTAAATGTGACAGCTGGTTTAGATGGGATGTGTTATTTTGGAGGCTTTCATTTTATCAGTAACAGCCATAATAGCTCCTGGCTGGGCAACAGAGAGAAAGAGACATTGATCATGTGTGGCGCATCGGATTAACCGTTTTGAAATGTGTGAAACTGGACAGGAAGCACTTAGTGCGGAGGCATCTGTGGAAGACGGCAGGGGACGGATGGAAAACAGATATGAGAGAGAGCGATGAAAGGAAGACGGTGAGAATGCAGCACAGCACAGGGGAAAACCTGCCTCGACCAATATCTTTGATTCAAACCTCAAAGCCTAAGACAACAGTAAGCCAGCACGGCAACACTCTTACACTCATTTCTGCAATTTCGGTTTTATTGGTTGCATCGCCCGTCGTCTGAAGATTAACGTTTGCTCAGGTGTTAATTAGCTGGTAAGATGCAGAAGATAAAACACGGAGACGCATGAGTGGCTGTTGAGCAAATGAGAGGCAGAGTAATTTGAGAGGGAGAGCGAGACAGGACAATGGAAACGGTAAACAATGGAGAGAGAGAGAAGAGGAAAACATCGCTTTGACATCAAGGCTTTGTTCGAAATCATATACTCACATAGTATTCATACTATTTATAGTACTCATACTAAGTATAAGGTAAAATGTGTTGCCTTCCCACTGCATAATATGTGGATTTTTTTTGTACGTGAGAATTGCCCGGGTGTATAATACATAAGCAGAAATCTTTGCCTATGAGACGTAACCTTACTGGACTTAAAATTGCATTGGGGCTCTTCAGACTTTCCAATGGCGGACTGCAAGGCAGACGGTTTAAATAATCGACCGTTGGATAAAATAATTACGAATGATGGCGAGTGATGTTAAGAGGAAAAATGTGGCTGCTCACAAAAATATTGAACACAAAAATATTTTATAACATTAATTTTGCCTTGAAATAAAACGGAAAATAGAAAATATTAAATTGAGAGGACCAAATGGCGATCACGATTATCCTTTTTTCATTGTACAGAGCTGTAGTTTGTCCTGTGCCAGGTTAAAAATCCCAAAAGGTTTCAGGTTTCTATTAGTAAGTGAGAAAATGAGACAGCCAATGAGGTAGGGGCCGGGGAAAAGATGGATAGAGCAGACAAATAGAGGTGAGAGAGGGGGAAACAGGGATGAGGGAGAAGGTGAGTGAGAGAGTAAGGAGGAGGAAAAGCATTCAATCCTCCTGTTGTCTCTGGAGGATGCTGCTGAGTAGGGTTGGGTACCGAAATCCGATGCCAATATGGCACCGGTACCTATACGACCGGTACCTACCGGACCGAAACGCAACGCAGATTTCGGTGCTTCTTTTCGGTGCCTGAGCCGATTGAAATACTTTTTTTAACACTACTCTGATGACTCCGTCCTGGCAGCAGGTAACGATAGCTACCGTTTGTATAGCTACAGCAGCTAGCTAGCCATCAACCTTTTAACAGAGAAAATGCCGAAAGGTAAACGTTCAAAAGTGTGGCTGTTTTTATTTTGAAAGTCCGTTGCTCACTGGCAGCGGTGGAGGAATGGAGACTACTGGACATCGCTGCGGTAAAGTCAGCAGACACTCAGGTCTCCGTGGTCAACTCAGCAGACACTTACATGTTAGTGTGACCTATACGCTGAAATTCACGGTAAACGCATTCAAACGGCACAGATCGGGAGCGAGCGAAGGACTTTGAAAGTTAGCGGAAAGATTTAACGTGAGACAACATCCGGTTTCTTCAGAGGAACATCCGGTTTTCAGAATAAGATGCCAACAAAGTATGAATTAAATTCACATTAAGTATAAAACATGCTACCTGCATCTCGTGAGTTAAAGGGAAAATATACCTACATTGTGCGTAAAGTGTCTTTATTCTTTGATCGCTGGGTAACCATCATCACCTCTGAGTTACAGCATTATATTGATGAACAGTAGAGCTGCATTCACATGCTCTGTCGTGAAGAGGACACACATTTAGATGAAACGTGCTGAAACATTGTATTCCTGTTGCACAGCAGTGGAACGTTTCACATGAAGTCACACACTGAGCACAGATAGTGAAGAGATAGAACTGCTACTGTGTAAAGGGAATACTGCTGTTAAAAAGAACCTTATTTGTTTAAAGTGTTTGCAAACCAAATGTTATTGCACTTTTGTTCATATAGCAGTACTTTTAAAATAAAAGTGCACAATACACTACCTTTGAATTAATTATTGAACTTTGCCATAACAATGAGATTAATCGCAAAAAATCCATGCGATTAAAAATTGTAATCGTTGCCCAGCACTAATATGTATAGTATACTTTAAACAGTTAAATATATTGTTAAATTTGACTTGGCAATAAAAAAAGTATCAGTTCAGGCACCGGTATCGTTTTAAAAGTATCGTTTTAGCACCGGTATTGGAAAAAACCCAAACGATACCCATCCCTACTGCTGAGGCCTGATGTCAGCCAGGACCTGGCCATCTCTCTGCCTCTCTCTGTCTCTGTAATATTGGTGGTACACACACACACACGCACACACTTTCGTGATATAATATTGCACCTGGTGTTTTCCTCAAACTCACAAAAGAACATGCATATACACACACACTTCACTAACTCATTATGCTTTTCTTGTCCCTCCTAGTAGAGATTATTGTAATATTGGACTATGGACTGTATATAAGAAGTGGACGTAGTCATGGTGACATCACTCATTGGTTTGTGGACTGCTGTCATGAAGCCTCGAGTTCGGCGATTTCGCCTTCGCCATCTTGGATGGACCAATGAATGAAAGTTACCATATTTGGAATGCAGAGGAAAGACGTAGAGACACACTATATGTCTCTGGTAGCAGCAGCGACCTGTCAATCACAGTAGCCCCGCCCTAAAGAATACTCCGCTTTATGATCTATTTGACTCTAAATCATGCTGTATTGAAGAAGACTTGAAACTAGCGATTGAGACCATAAACTCATGTTTACAATGTTTACTGAGGTAATAAATCAAGAGAGAAGTAGAGTCATTTTCTCATAGACTTCTATACAACCAGACTTTGTTGGGTTGAGTTGGGCTAAAGGAACTCCTACATCAAATGTGATTAATATCACATCTAGCAGCAGGAAAACAGGATGGACGAGGTAAAGTGGTAAAACTTGCCTCTTGCTTGATTTGATTGGGTTTGAACTTTTGCTGCAAGAAAAATGGGAAAATAACGTTTTTGCTGCGAATGCCTTTTCTAGCGATTCGTCTCTGTGTAAACTCGGGGAGTTTTAGATGATCAGGCAGATGATTGATTAATTCTGTTCCAACATCTTAAATATCCATTTTGAGGGAATGGTATGGAACATTATTTTATAGTATGTGGCAGGGTCATATGTAGACAAAAAAGCATGTATGTTTTGCATCATTAGATTCTTGTTTTTACTAAATATTTTTTCCCATTTTTCCAAATCGAACTACTCTGCATTCGATTAAAATAGAGTTTCAGAGCCTTTTAAATACAAATAAAACAAATGCTTATTGTGGTGCATGCCGCTCATTAGCAGCCTGACCATGCGGTGAAGTAGGTGTTGAATTCAGAGCAGCTATTTCCTGCCTTGCAATGCCCCCTCACTCACTAAACTGTCATAATGGACAATTGCATAATATCAAGTACTATTCAATGTCTCTTAAAAATATACCATTGTTGTTTCTGTGCTGAAGCACCTCAGAGGGATCGATTCCGAGTGCAGACCAGACAAGCGCTCGGCTCATCCGAATCCTCAAATGACTCACACAGGCGTGCACACACACAATCACACTCAAGGGTACACAAACACTAGTACACACACAAGAGGGAAAGAGTATTGTTGAGAGGGTATAGTGGACATAGAGCGTGGGTGGGGAGTGAGAGAAAGAGAGAGAGAGAGAGGGAGGGAGGGAGAAAGGGAGGGAGGAACAGACAAAGAAAAAGATGCAGCAGATGAGAATGGAGACAATATTGCTGCCGGAGAGTTGACCACTGGTTTGGCTTTCTTGCCTGCAGTGTCCTGTGTGACAAATTCCAGTTATCTTTACATATGAGGTAGAGGTGCAAACTGGCCATGGCCCACAATACGTTTCACTTTAACCCAACCAAATGTGTATGGGTGATGTGAAGTCCTAAATATACTGTGGTAATCTTACTAATTGACAGCTGTGAGTACTATGAATAAGCTGTGAGTACTAGGAATAAGCTATATAGAATTAATTCTATGCAGCAACGGGTGTACCAAAAAGATCCTTAAAAGATCTTGAGAAACCTCTCTGTGTGCCTCGGTATATTTATAAAAGTGCGGGCCTGCCGTTAGCGGTAGCTAGCAACGACTTTGACCTGGTTACATGCATCTTTCCCCCCTCATGCCTAAGGCTCCACTGGTAGCACCATATAACTGTGCATCATGATTTTAGTTTCCACTAATCCAATATAGAAACCTTACATTTAGCATAAAACAAAAGTAAAACTCACTCAGCTGCTAGCGTAAAAATACGTTATTGTTCTGTCAACTTACAGAAAGACATCAAACAATACTCAACGGTTTTGTCTCCATATCATGGCTTTTGTCTTTTGTTAATTTCGACTCTTCCTACTAGCTTACAGTTTGGGTGAAGTGGATATGACCTGTTAACATCCACATTACTGATGCACTACAGATTGTATAGGGAGGACTGGCTAAGTGGCTCGGATTTGAGTTAGTTTAAGGAGCTTAGCACAAGGTTTGCTGGGAAAATTCAATCAAGTGCTGGTGTCATGTACAGAAAACTGTAGAACCCACTAGCTTCCATGCACTCTCAATCACCAGTACCAGTGATCCCGTGTTTCAGCTAACTCAATATGTGAATTTCCTTTTTGTTTGCTCCACAATGTTTCATCGTGTTGCCCGTGGCAACTGCAGACATGAACCCCTGAATGTGAATCACAAGCAGCCTCAAGCTGAATTATTCCCTTCTACTGCCCTCGATGTGGTGGGGCGAGGAGGTGGGGGGGCTTAGCCACTCATCTCACAGAGTGAAGTTCTGTGTTGGGACATCACTATATTTTGAAAGCACACTCAATGGGATGGGGGAAGATAGAGGGCAAATGAGAAGAAATGGGACGCGGCACAAGTACAGGTTGTTCCTTTTTTTCGGCACAGAAGCACAAACATTTTCTGTTTTCCCTCCCTCTCGGGTATTGAATATCAACTACTCTCCTCAGACCTGCATTCGCTGCCAAGTGGCAATATAGAAGAAATGAATCAAAATTTGCATACAATTGATGTGCTGTCGAACTGCCGTCATGTCGGTCGCTGGCATAATTTAATTAGTCAATTTCATTAAAGCTGAGGAACTTTTCTCTAAGTGGAAACATGTAGCCCCAAGGACACAACCACTGTATCCTGTGGTGTTAAGTGGGTTTGTACTCTTAACGTTTAATAGCCTACATTCTCCCCCTCCTGTAGGCGGAATCGCTAAGCAGCCGTTATAAATCGGATGCATTTTTCGGGGTGTTCTCGCTGCAGGGCACGGTTGCGCGGAGTGCGTCTGACTACCGTTAAACGGTATTATGTGCTGCATAAATTTAACCGGCCCCTCCCCCGCTGTGCGCAGGTAGAAAAGCCCCACATCGAGCTGCAGCCATGGACGAGTTGGACCTGCCCCAGATGAAGAAGGAGGTGGAGAGCCTCAAGTACCAGCTGGCCTTCAAACGAGAGAAGTCCTCCAAAACGGTGACTGAGTGAGTAGTTGGACCGTAATAGCTCTACAAGCACCTGCACAGAGTTCAGTCCCCCAAAAACCACTGTGATGAATAGCTCTGAAATGAAATGGCTTTGTTTTTGCCAGTGTGTAGCATTTAGCAGGATCTATTAGCAGAAATGGAATCTAATATTCTTAACTAAGTTTTCATTTGTGTATAATCCGAAACTAAAAATCCTTGTGTTTTAGTTAGCTTAGAATAAGTCGTTTGTATCTAAATAGGAAGCGGGTCCTCTTTACTGTGTTTATACAGAAGCCCAGAACGACAAACTAAACACTGTCAGCTGAAGGCCACCGTAGTTCACTGACACGCTTTGGAAGCTGTGGTAACATGGTACCGCCAGCCACCATCTGACTTGAGTTGCTCAAATAGTAGTGTTATTATGGTAAGGACGGCTAGGCGAACGGCGTTATCGTGGTATTGCACTCAGCGGCGGAAAGGGAGGAGTGAGCAGAGGGGTATTCAGTTCGTTGCAATATGGAACCATGCCGCTAGATGTCGCCGAATACTACACACTGTCCCTTTATATTCCCAGTGAAACGTAAGTTAGAGCTTCTGTGTTGGAAGTATTTCCCCAGTGAAACTGGGGGAATACTGAATATTTGAGCGGTGTACAGTTACGAGAGAGATTTAAATCAAAGCCTTCACATTTGATTGTACCGCTAAAAAGTGGGCGGGCTTAGACTTTAGCACGATACAGAGCTACAGAGGCTCCACACACACCTCTGTTGTTGCTTCATGTTGCAGCTTGATTGATGGATGCATGTCATGCAATTAGTGGTTGGTAATAGCTTACCTAAGCGCGTCATATTTTGTTTAATAGGAAGAAAAGATGATTGGATGTTGATATAAAACTACGAAGGAATTGATTTTTTTGTAAATATCTTTGCATATATTGTTAAATCGGTGCACAATATGACCAGGGATGTGACCTAGAAAGGGTTAAAAGGGCATTTTTCATTTCATCTCGATTTAAAGCACACATAAAAACATGTTATAGTTAGACACACAAATGTAAATGTTGCTCACACAGTGGATCAAGTTTGAAACTGAATACTTGAAGACAGCATTTGTAAGCCACGTTTTTTTTTTTTTGTTCGTTGAGATTTAGCCAAAGAAGGCTGAGTGATATGGTTGAAAGCTCCGGAACAAATGCTTAAGTGGACCTCGAGTTGAGATTGTTTAACCAGCAGCTGTTCCCGAGCTAGCTGAAGTATTCAGTGGGTTATTCAATTACGATTACTAACGACATCTGCTGTTGTTCACTGTGATAAGTACAATGATTACATGAATACAATGACTTTGAGTGTGACAGCATTAGTCATTCCACCACAGCAATAAAGCAGTGATATGGCTTCATTAACTAATGCTGCCTAAAGGCTATTGTCACAGTCGCAGCGCACGTGGAGTCATTAAGCAAAGCTGCGGCCGTCATTAGTTTCTGTTCAGCACTCTCTTTGTC
Organism: Pholis gunnellus; assembly: GCF_910591455.1. Lineage (NCBI taxonomy): Eukaryota > Metazoa > Chordata > Actinopteri > Perciformes > Pholidae > Pholis > Pholis gunnellus. The sequence goes on along the minus strand of NC_136544.1, from coordinate 3,894,206 downwards.
CGTCTCTCACTGCAGCGGCAGCAGAATAAGGGCCAATCAAGGGAGCTCAGAAGAAACACTTCTGAGTCTGTTTTTCATGTCGAGTACTCAGGGTCAGTGTTTTGAAACTATTGTGAATCTAAAAAAGAATACTGAAAAAAATATATATATATATTCACTTGAAAATACTGTTATGGGTAAGTAACTGAATTTAAATAAAACATTTTTTTACAAATGAGAAGTTGCAGCCGCAAATAGCACCATGAATTGGGCATCATTTCCGTCTCAAGGTTTCGATTCACAAAAGATATTACACAAACGACATTACGCTAACGATATTACGCTGACGACATTACGCTGACGACATTACGCTAACGACATTACGCTGACGATATTACACTGACGACATTACGCTGACGACATTACGCTAACGACATTACGCTGACGACATTACGCTAACGACATTACGCTGACGATATTACACTGACGACATTACGCTGACGACATTACGCTAACGACATTACGCTAACGATATTACGCTGACGATATTACGCTTACGAAATTACAGCGCAAACACAGTGATAAAATTTTGCAGCATGCCATTTGCCCTTTTTTTGCATCTGATTGCTATTATCTATGCAGCAAAGAATTAGTGTTCATTTAGGTCACGAAAACTGTCAGCGACCGCCCTTTCCACGACTAAGACGAGACGATGGCGATGCAGCACTAACTGTGACGATATCAACATGCAAGAAAGACGCGATAACAATGTAAAAATGTTAAATGTTACCACAATCTCTCTTTATTTTCTTTGACAAAAAAGACGTCAATTCAGCAGTTTGTTTTCCTGCGCTGTGCGTGCCATATCAGGAATACGCTCTTATTGTTAAGTTAAAGTTACCGATGACAACATTAGGGCTTGGAAAGAAGCAAAGAGATATTTTGGCTAAGCTAGATGGACTGAAATGTTCTCTCTCTCTTTCATGCCTTGTATGGCAAAAGAGAGAAAGTGGATAGAGGATGTATTGTGGTGCTAAACTTCCTCTGGAATTTGAAAAATGTCTCTCTCTCTCTCTCTCTCTCTCTCTCTCCACAAAGTTTGGTAAAGTGGATAGAGGACGGCGTCCCGGAGGACCCCTTCCTGAACCCGGAGCTGATGAAGAACAACCCGTGGGTGGAGAAAGGAAAGTGCATCCTTCTCTAGAAGAAATCAACCAGCACTGCCACAACCTTCCACCTTTAACTACTCTGACCACCTACAGATGACCCCCCTGGACCTGACCCTCCTGTCAGGCCACGGCGGGACAGCGCCTCCTAACCTCTCTCACCTTGAATGTACAACAGCTGATGCCCCCCCCCCCAACTTCCCCGAACACGCACTCCAACAAAGGCACAGAGACACTCACACACACTCCAAACTCTGGGTTTTTTCTCCCTGACCGCCACTCATCCACTGCAAGTTTATTCCTTCCACGGCGATTGCATATGATATATGATGATCAATACTCCTATTACATGTCTCTGTATGATATATGATATTTATGCAGCTGCCAGTCGTTACACGCTTTCTACAATCTCTACTCTTCATTGTGTGCATAGCAGCTTTACTCTTTTTTTTTTTCTTCCATTTTTGATGAGTTGTAATAAACTGTAGTCACATTCTCACTGCCAGACTGACCGTAGATCTGCCGGGGGAACGCTTAGATACAAACCACTTGCCCTTACATAATGATCATAAAAACATTTTAGTACATTTGAATATGAAATTTAATAGATTGCGCAAGTCTGTGGTTGACAAACTAAACTGTAAAAAAATGTTTTCAAAAAAGGCACTGAGGCCGTTCTGATCGGCCCGCCGTCCAAGAAACAAGCAAAGAACAAACATGCACAAGCTTAGAAGAACGACTCAGCGTTGTGCGACTTCCCAACAGTTGTCATCGTGTGTCCGGTCTGATTTCATGCAATACGTTCCGAAGACTTGATCATCAACCGGTGTTGTTTTTGCCCTGGTGTCATTAGGTCGGAAAGTTTCACGGCAGCTCTGTCCGTGTTGTCAGTGCAGAAGGGAGCTATGGGTCTCTGGGGGGTTGTTGGGGTTGAGTTTACTGCGCCTCCTCCTTAGCGACAGCCCCCTGAGGATAACACACAGAAACACGCTTGCACACGGCATCAGGCGGAACCGTGCGCGTGCTCACACACACACACACACACACACACACACACACACACGCCATCTCTCTCCACACATGTACAGACAGACCCCCTTTAACTTAACTTATTAACTTATTGATCTTTACTTGCTTTATTTATTTATTTATTTATTGATGAGACCTTTCCGTCACCTTTAGTTTTTGTGTCCTCTTCTCGGAAGAAAACTACTACTAAAAGACTACACCTTGCCAGATCACCATCTCCTTACTGCCTTGTACACAGTTTCCTTAAAACAAGAATGTAAATATGTGGCATGATAACCACTGACCTCAGAATTGGCCTGTATGTGCACGTGACTGTAACTGTGTGTTGGTTTGTGCAGAACCTTTAAAAAATGTTGTGCATCAAATTAAATGTTAGGCTCCCCTTGTGGATTGTGAAGCACACACACACACATACATACTGTACATGCACACACACCTACAGGCCTGAGGTAGAGAAGATCAACTAAACACATTGAGAATGTGTATGAGGGGAGGAGTGGCAAGGAATGGGATTCTCTAAATGACTTGGGACAGGGGAGCCTCACATCATCTCAGTACTGTAATGAGTTTCATTATATACATTTCCTTCTAGATGACCCGTTTCCCCCGAAGGCTACTTATTGCTTGGATGACTTTGGTCCTAAAACATGTAACTTTAAATATTTAATTTTCCTCTTTAAAAAAAGACCCAACTCAAGTATATGGTCCATGACGTGCTTCTAAATGTTTGTGTTTTTATCAAACATGCTAGCGTCGGTCTTAGACCTGCACTTCATAGGGGCCGTTCACATGTTGCGTCTAAAAACACGTGGGAAAAACGCAAGCCGTACCGCGTTCATCAAAACCTGCGTGCTGCAATGGCGATGATGATGCAGTAATTTAGCGGAAAGACTCACTGACTGAACTAAACAAAGTTAAAACAAAGTAGATGGTAGTCAGTCGGGCTGACCTTTCAACCGGATGTTGTGAAGTTCTTGGACGGAAAGGGTGACAGATCGTAAAACTCTGGGAAGCCCAAAAACAACTTTTAAATATTTAAGAAAGAAAAAAGATATCTGCCGGCTGTGATTGGTTGTTCCTCGTCACATGATATGCACACCGCACTACAGGTTCCAAAAGTTTAAACATTTTTAATCTGGGGACGCAGCCGTCTCGCCCTGAAAATGGCAACATTTTCGCTCCCGCTTGCAGATTTGAACCGCCTTCTGCACGTCTACATTGTCAACAATGAATTTGAGGCTGCCAAAAAAACCAACAACCGCAGCACATGAACGACCCCTTACTTTCTACATGTCTGACGAGCAAAGATCCCATCCAATCATACTGACGTGTTTTAGATTTATTAAAATACTTAATTTTCAAAAATTTCAAATGTTAAAATGGTATCACTGTAGCTGAAGTGAGGCCACAGAATTTAGATTATCAACAATAAGCATATATGCAACATGACGACTCCGAATGGAGCCATCTTTGAGGCTCTGTGGTTCACTGGCATGTACAGTATGCACCTCGCTTATTTTGGTTTTATTTCATTTTAAAATTTACAATGTGTGTTTACTAGTTGACAGAATGATACTTAGGTTTGCGTTAAAACATAGCCTTGTAATTTCATGATTAATGCATGTAGGGGGGGCTTTTAAAATGGCTTCCGCGGTATAAAGACGTGAAGTTCTGGGCTTCAGGTTTGTAGCTTTTCCAGTGTTAGGCTTAAGTTTATTCCCTCTGCCAACATGATCTCACGACTCAGCGGTTTGGACGTTTTTGTTTTTTTTGCTCTTACAACACCGCTGGAAAAGCAACAAATGCTGCTCTGAAAGTACGTGAGAGGATTCTTGAGTCCGCCTGTCCCTTCTCTGTTTTGTTGTTTGGTTTGTTTTTATATAACCTGAACGTGCGTATGTATGTAAGTTATTACTATTATAGTGACAGCATAAAATCTTGTCTAAATATCTAGCAACATATTCCTTGTGAGAGTGCTTTGGGAAAAAAAAAATATGCATCAGATCAAGTCCTAGTGTAAAGATGACAATGAGCAATAAAATGAAGATCATTTTTTATTGAATGTTTTACAAAAAACATTTATGTTACTGAATAAAGTAGAAGATTTTTAGACAACTTGGTTGTTTTTTGTGTGTGTTTTGTATCAACCTGTGCAAGTGAAACAGGTTCAACCGCGATCTAGGATAAGAGCGGCCTGGTTCCAGACCTTTGTATCACTGCCTAGTGTACATCTTCGATATTGTTGGCGATTTAAATTTCTTTCACTGAGGGAAAGAAACGGGGGACATTCCGTCTTGGAAAACAAAGGATTTTAAAATCTGGTTAAAGTGCTTGAGCCACGCTACGAAATCCCCTCACGCACCCACTTCTGTATGAAGGTCGTTCCTCTATGAAGAGGAAAAGACCGACCGCTCACCACGGCGGAGTGGAGATTTAAAGTTCGGTGCTGTGAGAGTCACACAGACACATCTGGCGCTACCCTTTCCCCAGATAATGTAGATATATTCTCATCTTTATGAAAATAAATATCTTAAATATCGTGGTATTCATGTAAGACTATAGCCCAAAGTTATTTGCTTTAAGTGTTCTTGAAGTTATTTTAATTAATAAATGGAAAGCAAAGTTATATTTGACTCCTCCCCTTTTCTTTGCTAATCCGAAAAATGATCCAATACCGTGAGTCCAAAACCGCGATCCGAACCGTGAGGTTTGTGATCCGTTGCACCCCAAGCCGTCGCCATGTTGGGTTTTTTTTTGCAACCAATGATGTAAGTTTCCATATTGGAAATGCGGAGGAGTGACATAGAACTGGAGGTTGCCACCTTGGTAGTAGCTTACAGCCAGAACCAGCTGTGCATTAAGAAAGTAGAGAAGAAAGTCAAATGGGGCGTTCTTGTACCCCACGAGCCAATCAGAGCCCACGGCACACCACGCTGCCGGCTGCAATCACATTCTACTGCTTTTTTTCCTGCCACTTGGCTTTTAGCTGTGCTTTGGTATTATGCGAGCCAGAGAATCTGCAGTTCTTCGGCTCATGGCAGTTAAGTTTTCATTTGTTAACTTACAGTTTTTCTTAGCCTCCTATAGCGGCTCTTGCTCCGGGATATGTATGCAAAACCATTAAGTTCAAATCTGCAAGGGGCAACAAAGAAAGAGAGAGAAATGAGTGATAGACCGAGAGACCTGGAGGGAAAATAAAAGAGACGGAGAAAGATAGGAGCGCGAGACAGATGGTGCTATAGAAGACTACACTCAAGGGTAAGATGGAAAGCTGCAATTTCTTCCCCTCCTTCCCCTCCACTGCTTCTTGTAACTCATGAATAATAGAAAACTGGAGATATACGAGGGCTCTCACTTTCTTCACCCTGTCAGTGCCTCTAGTCACTTTCTCTTTTCTCTCTCTATCCCTGGCTACCTTTCTCCCCCATCTCGTCCCTCTCGCTTCTCTCCCAATATTAATCCTCGGTTTGTTTGAGGAAAATGTATGTGAGCAACAAAAACTGGTGTGTACAACCCAAAAAATATATGACCTAAAGGTCTGAGGATTACAGACCTTGGCGCCTGTGTAAGTTTCGAAAGAAAAAAATAACACAATCCTTCTTCATACAAATAAAAAGTTGAATTCATAAGCAATAAAACACAACTTTGCTCAATCCAACATACTCAGGGATTTTGCTGCTATGGCCTTACTTGGTCTGGTATGACCATTAGCACATTGTGGCTAATGTTAGCTAGATTTTGTTGTGTAACTGTCATCACCGAGTCAGTTGGCTGACTCAATGGCTCTTCTCTACTCGTGCTTTTCTTATGCTACATTCTAACCATTATACTGTTGTTGTGATTTGTGGCCTCAGCGGCTGGTGTTAAATTAAAAGCATCTGGCAAATTTCATCCTATGAAGAAAACAAACAAATAAATCAGTTCTTATTTCCCTGGAACAGGAGCAACAATATTTTATGATAAATGCTCCCATATGGTGAATGTTTTGTAATTGTAATCTGATGTTGAGGAAATATCTAAATTATTTTAACTAAAACAAATAAAAAAAACGAACTAAAAGGTCTACTTACTAGCTCTTTCCGGAGCTTTTGACCATATCTCAAGACAAACTTGCCAAACTGCAGTTTCCACAGTAAAAAATAAACTTTCACGCGCAACTATACACTTTATTTAAGACTTACTACCCGACCAAATTAATTTATACATTTTAATTTATTTATTTTTTCTATTAGTTTGTTGGTAAATGAGAGCTGGATTTATTGAAGAGTCAAATAATATAAGTGTTAACTTTTGCCTGTTTCCTACAATATTACGTTCCCATACGTGATTTCTCCCATTTTAAACACGTGGTTACCGTTAACGCAACAAAGCTACTTGGCTAGGTTTAGCAAAAACGTCATAGTTTGGCTTAAAAAAAGTTTATGTTATTCAAATGACGGACGCAAATTAAAATGAGTCAACATTGACTTTTGGTGTTACACGGGACATGAACAATCGTCTCCTGAGTGAAGGTCCTGAATCCAACCCCAACCATCCACCCTGACCTCCACCGTATGTGGACTTCTGCGGACTATGATTTGAAATACGTGATGCGTCAAAATCAAACGTTTTAAATGTGTTACAATAGGTTTCCCTCGAAATATAATTGACAATGCAGTTTCGTTGTATGGGAATGTCATTTTTTGGAGACGGGGCTGTGAATGATTATCTTGCATATTAGTTAGTAAAAACCTGTATTTGCAAAAAAAATGGGGGGAGCTTCGGAGCGTGAAACAGAGCCCCGATGCCTCTTGTTCATCAAATAATGCAGATACGCTCTGGGCGAATAACTTCTTAACTTTCAGTTATTGCAGTTTTTTCAGCACTGGTGTGTCGATTCAGTCAAATTGTTGGTATATTCTGAATAAGAGGAAGAGGACACAGCTGACTCTTGCTCAGGGTGCGTCTGTCTGTTTTTATATGGGTCAGATCCCCTCAATCCCTCCGACACACACACATGCGCTCACTAATGCACTCAATCCGCCTCACCCTCGCTGCTAAGTCCTCACCCCCATTGTCCCTTTCCCCCCTGAAATCTTTAAACCATCAGCTCTCCTACACACACACACACACACACACACCGCCCCTCTCCTCAGCCCAGTCTGTCTGCAGACGGTGCTAATGCACTGGTTAATGGCCCACTAACCCCCCTATTCACTCTCAGATTGCACTCTTGCGCACCCAGGAATGCACAAACTGCGTACCAGTATGTCTCCGCATGCACATGCTCATTCACGCGTAGACTTCAACACACACTGGGAAACATGGATTTGTTCATATACTTGCACACACGCACCCACACACACACACACACACACACAGAAGCACATACACAAAACGGGAACTAATGGCCTGTTGGTCCTGAGTGTGTACATTCACGAGTGGATTAGGATTAACAATCCTTCTGCAGCAACACCACTACTCGCACACACACACACATACACACAAACAGTGCACATAAAGAGATACAGGACCAATATCTCTAATGCACATTCTGGTTGTGGTGATAATCTCGCTCTGCCTCTCTCTCACACCCACGGCGTACACCAGCCCGACTGCTCTCTGTGCTGCCGAGGTCACCAGATGCCATCTAATCTAAGAGCTGTAATCCACTCTTTTAGGGACCTTCTCTCTCTCTCTTTCTCTCTCTCTCTCCTCCCCCCCACTCTCTCGTTAATGCACTACTCTGTGTTTAAATGGGAAAAAGCGCTGTGGGCAGAAGCTGCATATTGTTTTACCAGTTGATATCAGACATGTAAAACCATCCGTGACCCTATCCGGATAGTATAGAAACAAAATGCTGGATTTTGAACTTTAAGGCTGCAGTATGCTTCAACAGAACTACCACAGTCTGTAATCCGAACATGACTAGGCAACGCAAAGTGGTTTATACGTATTTCGAACAGCTACACTTGACAAAACTGGGGGGGGGGGGGGCTCAGACCGTAGTGTTGTCCCCGATAAATAAATAAAGTAACACACTGCAGTACTCACACAGGCATATATGAGTGTCTTTGTGCATGGTTCTGTATCGGGTGGTATTTTCTTTCCTACGTGACCCTCCTACACGTAAAAACTCTATAGAACTACTGTATGTAAAAAAAAAAGAAATATGTTTTAAAATGATAAGACTAAATACGTCGTCGTACGACGCAGCAGAGTAACCTTGTGGGTATTTTTACTTCTCACATAAATAAAATGTATGTGTATCCATGATCAAGGCGGTTCATTAATAATTGCAGACCAGTTAAAATCAGCCTATGCTTCCAAATATATATTGTAATATTTTGCCCACTTTAAAACGCTTACAGTGATGTAAAATAGAGACACCAAACTACAGATCTCGGATCATATCATCAAGTGTGAATACATTACATAATGTTGTTATTTAAAAAGGATAATGAAACGCTAGAGCTGTTAAAAAAAAGCTGAATTGACCTTGAAGTGATGTTTTCAGTCTGAACACCTACAAGCTCGGGAGAATGTAATGGAGTACCATGCCAGACAGACTGTTGGCAACAGCAGGTATGCTAGAACATATATCCACTAAATTATCTTATTTATTATCTTAATTTGAGTTTGTTGCATATAGCTTTGAAGGCAACCTTGTGTGCTAACTTAGGTATCCTTTTGCTTTTCTCTCTTACATGTAGGCTATTTTTGGCATTCAAAATCTCTCTCTCCTTCTGACTTTAAATCGTTACATTCTCTTTCTGAGGGTTTTTTTTTCGAAAGAAATGACCCAAGTAGGCCTCATGCCGTCTCCCTGCATGGTCCTGCAGATTACTGAGCTGATCCGCTGATCGGAGCGCCGGATCCCCCCTCGTCTTTGGGCTACCATCGACGCCCATTATCTCGGCAAGGGTTAATCCAGCAGAGCTGGAGCTCACACCCTCGCATAACACTCTGCTGTATCCAGATGGAGCTGTCAAGAAAACTCCAAAAAAATTTCACAAGTCGGTGCCAGCTCCGGGCAGCCTCTCAGCGGCTCACGCTGCACGCGGCGCTGAGTTACTGCTGAAACATTTTGCTCAGCCTCTGAGAAGTATTTAACTTTCGCCCTCCTTTCAGCTGTCACAGGGGGGGAAGAAACGGTTTGGTATTACAAAAGGTGATTTTAATGTCGAGGGAAGAGAGAATGGCAGATCTGAAGGAGGAAACATTACGTGACATCAAGTGCCGCATGGTGTGTGTAGCATTAAAACGCCTTTAACTGATAGTTTTACAACGCATGTCAAAACCTGAAAAATGCCATCATTTGATACGAGCATAAACCAAAAATGATCTGATGTAAGCAGAGAATTTCCTACTTAAAAGTCACGAGAGAAAAATACCAGACTGTTCAGGTAACCACAGCTGAACAAGGATTCTGAAAATCCAACCGCCTCCATCTGTTTAGCTCCATCTGTAGATACCATCAAGTAGAATGAAATAATATTGCAAGCTCCATCAACACCACACACCCATTAACCCAGCTGTAATCCGAGCTCAGCGCTACAAGATCAATAATAAGCCAGCAAACAACTCGCACGCTCGGTTGGCATAACCAGATCCAGATCAAATATGAGGTCAGGTCACGGGGGTGGGGAGTGGCAACCACAATGTGCTTTGGGGGATGGGGGTGTTTGCTGCAATATTGAACTTCCCACAGTCCAAGTATCAAAAGTAAAAGTCAAATGGCCCCTGTGAGTGTTATATGATAGTCATTATTGTCATCATACTGATTGTTAATACTTTTTTATTTATTTGTTACCTACTTAATACATTTCTTAGGTCAACCAGTTCTCACTCGCAATGCGTCACACAAGGCAGCTGAGCGCAGTATTGAAATGTCCGCACAGGGCAGTCAGGAGAGGAGGTGAGTGGGTCAAAGAAACACAGAACTTTTGTCCAGGAGTCCTTAGTCCGTGTGTCGTTAGTTGCATGTGTCGTTAGTTGCATGTGTCGTTAGTTGCATGTGTCGTTAGTTGCATGTGTCGTTAGTTGCATGTGTCGTTAGTTGCATGTGTCGTTAGTTGCATGAGTCCTTAGTCCGTGTGTCGTTAGTTGCATGTGTCTTTAGTTGCATGTGTCGTTAGTCGCATGAGTCATTAGTTCCGTGTGTTGTTAGTCACATGAGTCATTAGTCCCATTTGTCGTTAGTGTGTCGTTAGTCCTGTGTGTCGTTAGTCCAGTGAGTCATTAGTGTCGTTGGTCCAGTGAGTCATTAGTCCCATGTGTCGTTAATGTTGTTAGTCCAGTGTGTCGTTAGTCCTATGTGTCGTTGTTGTTAGTCGCATGAGTTGTTAGTCAGCAAAGTTTACGCCAACCACGCTCTTTTCCTGAAAGTGTTTTTTGTTGTTGTTGTTTATAAGTAATATAAAGTAACTAGTGGTCAGATAAATGTATCAAAAGTCTATCTCTAATATACAACACACAGACACAAACTACACAAAATATAGTATGACACGAGTATCAGAAAAACTTTACATAACAAATTTAAGTCAAGATCAAGATTACAGCCTTTCTGAAACCAGAAAATGACGACGAGTAGATGCTATGTTCGATATGTAAAACTTATGATCAGATAAGATAAGATCAGCTCTTTATATGCAGCTGGCCCAGGTAAAAATGCGGTTGCTGAGCCAGGATAATCCTGAAACATTTTCACAGGCATTCCTTATCTGCCTTTTCCCCAAGTATGAACATCTTTGAGGTTTGTACTTTACTGAAGGGAAAGTCCAGAGGATTCGCTGTGTGGTTGTGATAAAACTAGGCTACACCAGGAGGCTACAATGGCATTCGGACAGGCATTCAGGCTCTCTTTTATCTCAGAAAAAAAATACCAGGTCAGTTGAGGCTGTTCTCCTACTTTAGTCTTCACCGGTGAGGCTTATTTTCTCTGGTACGTATGACATCTTTTCACAGACAACTTGCTAGAATGGTGTAAAAATGCTACGTAGAGCTAATGTGCAGGCAGTCTGTGGGGTTTCCATAGCAGCTTCTTTTTGTCTTTTTCCCTGTTTCAAGGCGTTTTCAGCAATCACTCTCATTGTTTACAACACCACTGGCAGAAACCATGACATTCTTTATGACCCAGTGTGCTGAATGGTGTTGCAGACTCAGACCGGACAACAAAAGGTTTTCAACTGTGCGGCCATCTATTGACTACAAAGTGTGGCCAGCAGTTATTTTGGCCATTTGGGAGCAGCTGAACAAGCTACAGTGACATTTTTGGACCTAACATTGATACGCGTTAGCAGAGAGTTCCACATCCAGCATATATGGAGCTATATAATTTCGAGTAGTATTTTCAGACCAGCAGGGAAATGTAAGTCCAATATTCTCTGTTTTGGCCTCCACTAACTCCTGAGGGAAATATCTGTCTCTTTAGGCGCTGAATGTTCCCCAGCGAGCAGCTAACTTTGTCTCTGCCATTTGCTGTGGAGCTGGTGGTGTACAGTGGGTATTATCAGAGCTTTTTCACAGAAAACAGCTGCCTGCTGTGCCTGGATCCAATGATATAGCTTGGCAATATGGCCAAAACCTTCCATCACGATACAAGTCATTGTTTTCTGGTTATTCAATAAATGAATACATATTACACATTCTATAACCACATGGTTTTCTATACTTGTGTGTGACTTAAATACTTGACAAATGAAGAGTATTTTCTCATTTTATTAAAGAGCTTTAGCGTGAAATAATGAGATTTTCTGAGAAATTTTTGTTAGTATGTGCTTGTTATTATCAATTTCCAGTGACATTTAGAGTGTGACATTTGGTTCAAACCACAACACTGGTGCCTCATTGGACGAGAGCCCCGGGAGCCCCAGGGAGTCCCCTATGATGTCACTAGGGCTATATAGACCGGCGCATTACTTCACCCCACGCCATCCCATGAGACTCGAGTTATGTAAAAGGAGGTGACATGTACTTGTGTATCACGATACCTCGATGTAAGATTTCGTCTCCATGTGATTCCATTGAAAGACGATAAATTATTGTATTGAATTGTCGCCCGGCCCTAATTTAAGTTTACCATAACAGTTAAGTTGCAGGCAGTAACATAAAAACAATTGGCTAAAAGTCGCTAAAAAGCGCCGCAGAACTGAGGTAAACCGGCCCAACACTGCGAGTGACCCAGTAAATGACGAACAATGAGTTTGGCTATTGCTATATCATACTGTTCCGTGGCACTCACTCAATTTTAATTTTCATGGAATATCTGGCCGCTGTAGTTTTAAGCAAATGTCACATGAGCAGAAGTAAATAGTGACAATTGTTTAGCTACAGATTAATATACATTTTGTGTATTAGGGAGTCTTTAGGGCATCAGAGCTGGGTATGTGCGACTGACTCAAAATAAACTACAGTGCCCATGTGCATTGTAAATGAACTGTACTCGTATAGCGCTTTTCTTTGACCACTCAAAAATCTTTAACACTACATGTCATCATTCACCGATTGACACCCATTGACACACTGATAGCGGGGACTACCATGTAAGATGCCACCTGCCCATCAAGACGTTAACCTACTCATTCACATCAATTCATACAGCGCCGGCACAGCGTGCGGGGTTAAGTGTCTTGCCCAAGAACACATCTACATGGACTAGCGTAGCCGGGGATCGAACCGCCGATCCTCTGATTGTAGGACGACCCTGCTCTACCACTGACCCACAGTGCTTTACTTTGCAGTTGTGCAGCTCATTCCTGTGTTACTAAAGTGTTTTTGAACAACAGGGGAGGTCAATGGCAAAGGTACACAAGATAGATGTTAAAAATGGGTCAGGATTTATAACGTGGGCACCTCAATGTTGTCAAGGAAACCCTGCAGTATTACGTCCACGGCCGTATATGGAGAGGGGATGAAGGATCTGCTTCATTAGGACGCATTCACTGAGCCATGGACCGTCCGACTTGAGAGCTCTGAATTTGGCCTCATCTCTTCGCCTTACAAGGAAAAGTCCAACTCTTAACTAGTTCAGCCATCACTCATCTATCTGTCTCCCTCTCTCTCTCTCTCTCATGTCCTGTCCATCCACACGTCTCCGTCTCCCTACCATTCACAAGTGCGACGCCTCGTCGTCCTCTACCCGTTTGATGTCTCCCATATGTAAATTGTAAGATAACGCTCATTAACGCCCCCCCCCCCCCCCCCCCCCCCCCCCCCCCATCTCCTCCTCCGTGTCAGGAGATGTGGGTCACTCAAGGGGCGAGCTTCATTTCCGTAAATGAGGACAGAAAAAGAAATCCCGACACACTAGTTAACGGCACACTGCCCCTCTCTCACCCCGACACGCACGCACATGCACGCCAAGCGAGCCAAGACCTGTTTGTAGAGCTAATTAGCATTGACTCTCTCTCTCTCTCTATCTCTCTCTCTCTCTCTCTCTCTCTCTCTCTCTGTGTGACTTTGTGTCCATGTGACGAGCGTATATGTGTGCGTGAGTACGTGCGTGTGTGTGTGCGCGCGAGAGCTGGGATAGGGTTGTGCTCTGTGGCCCAGTTTTGGCTGAATAAGGGAGAATGCTGTAGGCCTGATGAAGAGACAGGGGTTACAAAGGACAGATATAGATAGAAGTGAGAAAAGGAGAGGGAGGCAGGGAGAGATGATGGAGTTGTTAACAACTAAAGCGCCCCGGTCCCCAGTGAGTTTCCTCCGTGTGTGAGTGTGTGTGTGTGTGTGTGTGTTTGTGTGTGTGTGCGCCGTGTTTTTTCCTCTGCGGCGTCATTAACCAGTTGTCCCGCTCCCATAGGAGTCCGTGTTTATCCTGCGCGGCTTCTGAGCTGTCGCCGCAGGAGTCGTGCATCCGCCATCGCGACGGCAACCAAAAGACCCAGCGGGGGCCTGTCTCGATGTCACCTTCAAAAAAACGCGGCCTGTTCAGCATTTTGGACGTTGAATGGTGACTGAACTGAAAATGTTGAATCCGCGTCAAAACTACGTCATTTGCCGGCGTAAACACGGCTTGTTCCACACGGTTCAGTCAGGAAAAAAAAAAGTATGTTACGATTAGTAGCTAAGGTTTTCAGGGCAAATGCATAACAAAAGTGGAAAATAGATATTTTTAAAGACAATGTGAATGCTGCTGTGCTCAGTCTCAAGTCTCATTTTTTACATTTTAGAAATGAAGAGTTTGATTAGAAACTTGGAACTCAAAAATTGTGATCTAAAATGTAACAAGTTGCACACAGAATAGTTCCTTTGTGGAAATGAGTCAACAGCCAGGTGTAACTATTATGCCTCTAACTGAACCAACTGATAAAATGTGCTTATATCCCGTTTACAGTGTGAAAATGGCAACATGGACGACGGTTTACCCGACAGGGAGCTGGAAAGTTTTTGAACTATGGAAACAAAAAGCACTCACACTGTGAAATGTGATTTTGCTTATTTGTTATTTTAGCATATTATTCTGTCAGTATGTAAAAAAATGAGTGAAGTTGTCGTGATAACACGAAATTAACAACATCTCAATTATAAAACAAATGTTAACCTGAAAATCCACATTCAACTGAATTAGTAATGTGAGTCAACTTGATTGATTGTGGTAGTTGGGTGGGTGCGTGAATTAAAAACTGCTTGCGTCCTCATGTTTTTGCGACTGCTATCAAAGTGCATTATGGGGAATTGTTGGTCAGTGTTGACTTTGCTCCCGTCCTGCACATGTTTCAGACCAGGCTTGGGCATCACCATTGGTTCAGACTGCCTTTGAGGTAAGTGAAATCATAAGTGTTTATATATCAGTGATATAGAAGTTTATATATGACACATATTAAGCCTCATCTGTGCACAGATAAAGGTTTGTTTGTTGTTGCTCATGATAAACAAAATCATGATTTGTTATTTCTGTCCATGCCACACTGTGTCTCTAATCACGTGTGTCCGTTGGGTTGCATAATTAAAATCATAATAATAATAATAAAAGCACTAAAAAGACTCCAGCCATGCTAACAAAGGCACATCAGAATGAATTGTTAACAAGCTGCTGTTGTTAAAACATGTTCACTATCTCCTTTTCTGCACTGTAACATTTGGTTATTAGCATCAAACACAAAGTACAGACAGAGGCTGATGGGAAAATGGTTCTTTTTGCAGGTGTTTGGTGATATTTGCCTCTCGCTACTCGTTGTCTTTGTTAGTCGGGTTGGTTAGGTTTAGGCACGAGGAGTGAGATTGTGTAAGTTAAGGAGAAGAATATCAGGGTAAGCCAAACAGAGGCAGAGTAGGGCGAGTCATGCCTTCACCACCGTTATGCATAATAATGAGCCATGTGCTTCTGTTTGTTGCAGGGAGAGTGTGTATTTTAGGAACAATGGAGGTTTGTTTTAGGGATAACAGACTGAAACGGGACGCGGGAACAACACAGGAAGTTTTATCCATCACAACTTTTCTATTCTTGAAAATGAATATTTTGTAGTAGCGAACACTTGATAGCTGAAAGTTGTAGGTTTTACTGAACACAAGTGCACTGCACAAGTGAAGGGGCGATCGCTCCAATGATAATGCTATTATCAGATGAGATCCTACATGCAAGTACAGCACTGAAACGCCAAAAATGGATCAAGAAGGGACAGTAATACACAAAAACACGACTAACACATGAGAGTTATGTTACACGGTGTAGGCCTCATGGGTCCCAGAAGTCTCTTATTAACAAGAATCCCTGTGGGCTGCACACATGACTCATTCATTGCACTGGTGACAGCATTTTCTCTCACACACACACACACATGGAGCAGTGTGACATATCGTAGCTATGCAGACGATGCGGTGCTGTGGGGGTGTTCCTGTAGAAGAGTAGAAGGATTTATCTCAGAGGACAGAGAGACGACAGAGAGGAGGAGGAGGAGGAGCGACACAGTTGGTAGTTCCGCTGCCACCTACACCCCAATTAAAAAATATTTTAAACTCACCGTTGTTTTTGGGGGGGGGTTTGAGCATGAATTTGTATGTGTGTCTGTTTTTGTCCATGTGGTGGTACATTTTATCCGTGCAATGTGTTCGGTTTAAATGCGGAGACCTTAAAGTTATAACACAGATATGGCACCGTCATGAATATCTTTAATGGAAATGAGTTTATTCCGCATTTCATTTTCAAATGAATACAAATGGAAGGTGCTCAGACAATGTAGGAGCACCAAGTGGCTTTTCTATTTCTTTTAAGGTTTGTGTTTTTGTTGGGGGTTAGCTTCCAGGAAACGAGCCAAAGCATGTCAGCTCCTTTTTCTTAGCTAAACAATCAAATGCTTGTTTCACGTTTCCCACAAAAACAACAAATATGGAGGAAAATGTCACTGAAGGATATAGTTGTGGTAGTAAGGCTCTACAGAGGAAGGCCATTTCATATTTATATAGTTATATTTATAATCAGTTGTATCTACCGGCGGCAATGTGCCAGGCAATAAAAAAAAAGAAGGAATTTATAAGTTATGTGACCCGATGATGCTGATTAACAGCGTTGACCTCCAAAAATACGTCATCCCCGCAACTCTCTATGCACCATAACATAACCATGTTTGCTGTTTTTGTATTCCTTTTAAAGAATAATTATATAAATGCGGGTAACGGCGGATGTCCTCGCACAACCTCTCTTCAAAAACAAGCATCCACTTTGTTCTCCTCTTCTTGGCAAACCAGCTAGAGGTGCATAAACGCCACCAGCTGGACTGGCATGTGGAACGAAAACTGGAGCATGCACGCGGAGCGTCACGGACACGAATTACGTTATTTACATCACGCAGACCAAAGCAGACCGTGGCGTTCACACGAAATGTGGAAATTATGAATTGGCCTTTATGAATAGTGATCTGTGATGTTTAGCCTCGAAAACAACATGAGCATGCTGCATAATCAGTGACTACATCTTTAGAACTGAACTGAAAGAAACAATTAGATTTAGATTCATGTTCAAATCAGCAAAGTGATTCATAATTTCTGCCTCTAACTAGGGTTCACCAGAGAAGAAAAACTCAGACAGTCAAACAAAAATGATAGACAACACATACATAACTCCACCATGGCAGCATATCTTGATTTAAAGCAAATAAAGAGTTTTTTTTCTTTCTTTTTTTTACACACGGAGCAAACACTCAGCGCTACGTTGCGAGGCAACGCCGTGTACGGCTCTCTGGGGAGTGAGTTCACTGAGTGTTCTTCTCACCCGACTACACGGCCTTGTGTACCGCTAAGTCGTCTACAATCTGCCCCGAACTTCTCCGCTCATTCATCATCAATGCATTTAACCTCTCTGTCTAACCAGTTCATTCAACCTCAATGTCCCACTATAACCAGTTCATTCAACCTCTCTGTCCCACTATAACCAGTTCATTCAACCTCTCTGTCCCACTATAACCAGTTCATTCAACCTCTCTGTCCCACTATAACCAGTTCATTCAACCTCTCTGTCCCACTATAACCAGTTCATTCAACCTCAATGTCCCACTATAACCAGTTCATTCAACCTCTCTGTCCCACTATAACCAGTTCATTCAACCTCAATGTCCCACTATAACCAGTTCATTCAACCTCAATGTCCCACTATAACCAGTTCATTCAACCTCAATGTCCCACTATAACCAGTTCATTCAACCTCTCTGTCCCACTATAACCAGTTCATTCAACCTCTCTGTCCCACTATAACCAGTTCATTCAACCTCTCTGTCCCACTATAACCAGTTCATTCAACCTCTCTGTCCCACTATAACCAGTTCATTCAACCTCTCTGTCCCACTATAACCAGTTCATTCAACCTCTCTGTCCCACTATAACCAGTTCATTCAACCTCAATGTCCCACTATAACCAGTTCATTCAACCTCTCTGTCCCACTATAACCAGTTCATTCAACCTCTCTGTCCCACTATAACCAGTTCGTTCAAACTCAATGTCCCACTATAACCAGTTCGTTCAAACTCAATGTCCCACTGCGCTTCTAATAAACGTTTTTCAAATATTTTAAGCCGAATGAGCTCATTGCCGTCACAACCGTGACATGGTACAGTCAAAAAACGTAAGACAGGTGGTGTACACCTCACTAACCCAGAAAACGTCCAAAGTGAACGCAAAACTCCCTGCTGAAGGATCCACAATGAGAAGTTTGTAACTTGGACGTTCAACTTTATTAAAATAAAATTGCTGATAAAAGAGAAGAATACAATACATAAAATAGTGCAAGTACACAAAACGCTGACTTTGTTTCAGTAATGAGAGTAAATGTCATTCTTTATGCAGCTGTGGTCTTGAAATAAAAATCCTGACTCCTTCTTGTCGGAGACCTGAGACGAGGACGAGCAAAAACAACAGACCTTCAAAAAGTGGATTTGAAAACGCCGAACCTCGATTACTACAATGCTAGTTCCACACCTGAGAACCAGGTCTAACCTGTTGAAAGCTACCGATTCTATGGACGTCAGTGGTGATTCAGTTTGAAGATCCAGTGCACTGAACACCTCTCGGAGTAAATAAATACTGCCTGATAATAAAGCGAGGATCAGATATAACTAGGCAACAGGTACGCTACGATGTCACGCCAACTTTTTATTCACTCATCCATCTTTGCCCACGCTCCCCACAGTGTCCCTCAGTGTTATTGAGTATCTGCAGGATCCTGGTAGTGTCCAACATGATGGACATAAAGTCAAATGTGGACATGCGCTACGCGAGGCCACTCTGATGGAGGACTGCAGCTCTGCAGCTAAAAAGCCATGCCTACAGTCCTGACATTGCTTTTCAGAAAGGACAGCTCTTTTTTTGGTCTGGACAAAATATAAAAGCCTGCGGAAAAACACACACACACACACACACACACACACTCACACAAAGCATTTTTACTAGGTCTGTGTTTGGAAGCCATGTGCCCTCGAACGGTGCCGGTCTCAATAAAACATGGAGGTTCCTTGTTAATCTTTAATAGCTCTGTCCTTGAGAATTAACCCAGATGAACACACATTTAGGGCACCATGCCCTCACACACACACACACACACACACACACACACACACATAAACACAGAGATTCCCTATTTATTGTTCTTCCTCCTCAATCTCTTCCTATTTTCCCTCCCGTCAACCACTTCTTGACAGTCTTCCATCTGCATTCCTTTCTTCTCTCTGTCATCTTTTCTTCACTTTCCTCTTCTCCTTACGGCCTTCCCCTCCCGTTCTCTTCTTCCTCTTCTCCACCTGAGAAAAAGAAGATATCAGGCGGTGAAGAAAGGGAGGAGAAACAACAATGACCCAAAGGAGGTGTGGAGGAGGTTGTGTGCAGAACAAAAAAAACTAGGGAAGAGGAAAAAAGGGAAGGAGACAGGAGGAGAAATAAAGGTCGAGGAGCAACAGGAAGGGAAAACAACAAACTTGGCATTGAGCGATCGATCTAGGGGGGGGGGGGGGGGGGGGGGGTAATTCGATAAAAGATTCATGTTTCAATGCTTGCTGGGAGGTTTGGCTGAGGGGGGGTCACAGCCGGTGCACATGTATGTGTGCGTTATTGTGTGTAATTTGGTGATGCGGATCGAAATTATTGTTAGATTATGATAATCCTGATGATTACATCAAGATTAACAGCAATTGCCTCAGTGTTGATGTCTCTCAGCAGGTGAACCTATCCGTCCACCTGTGATGTCATAATCACCATCGCCGGGACGCTCCATTCTGCTCACAGATCCAGTTAAACACATAAAGCATTAACCATGAACAAACACAACCAGCAACACATACTGCTATTTAATGATTTGATCCTGGCTTTAAGCTCTCCCTCTCTGTCGGGTCATGTGCCGCCATCTGCAGCACTGCCTGTCTGTCTGTGGGTGGTCAAACTCTGCCCCCTGCTGTCTGCATCGGAGAACTGCACAGACAAAAGTGTTAAAGAGCCAGGTGAAGACGTTCAAACTAACATTTAGACACAGGTGAAACATTTGGTTGCCGGCAGTTATGGCAGCTACATCCAGTTCATTTTTTAAAAACGTATTGGACTGTATGTTGAAGGAGTTAAAAGGTGCAACAAATACAGTTACCAGGTCACCGTAGACATTCAGTTGTTAGGACTATAAGAACAATCTCAGTCCCTCTGCGTCTACTTAATACATAAAACCCATGTTAGTAAAGAGTTTCTGATCAGGATTCATTTAAAATAAATCAGGAATGGATTTCTTGAGAGAGTTAGACGAGGGAATCGATACAACCCTCGCACCTCCATGGCAAATATAAGGCTATAGCCAGTTAGCTTAGCATTACAACTGGAGACGAGGGGAAACAGCTAGCCTCAAGGTGATGACAAGACTACAGGAAGTTACTGATCCCAGGCCAAGAAACAGTCCGGCACATACCTAGCATAATCTCTTCATATGTGAAAGATCCTCCAACAGCATTATGTTGGAGAAATTGTGGGAAAATAGGAGATCAAACACACACACACATCTTTTGGGATTGCCCAGTAATTCAAGGGTTGTGGAAAAATCTATGTAGAAATTGATAAAATCATAGAATTGCTATTTCTGCTTGGCTCTGTACCAGAAGATCTAGGTGTCTCTGCGCATACCTTTAATGATTGCCAGGAAAATGATAACTGTGAACTGGAAGGATGCAAAACCACCGACCATAACTCAAATCAGGTGAGAAGAAAAATGTGATCCCTGGTTACTTTGTATGACTCTAGGGATGTCAAACACAGTTACGAAATGCGTCAGGGCCTTAACCACAGATTTTTCAGTCATTGTTCGCAAAGGATCCGCTGCCGGGTACCTGGTGCTTTGACACATAACAGTTAGCAAATACTGGCTACCAGACTTCGCACGGGGCAGTGGCCCCTCACAATCAATGATTAGGTACTCAAACGGCTGACTGATAGCTGGAATCGGCTCCAGTGGAGCCGGTTTAATGACCTGATTCGGCCTACCGGTCTTCTGACACGTCCTACAGGTTTTAATATGCATAGAAACATTGAACTTGAAAAATGGGATCCCCAACAATATCCTCACCGTGGGGCACCCACTTCTTCACCAAAATACCATCCTGAAGAAGGAAGCTCTCTGTTCACTCTGCAGATCACTATGAGACACAGACAAAGGAAGATCAGGTAAACATGGCAAATTTTCCTCCACGTCCCCATGTGCCTCCTTTGATTCAGCACGACTCATCGCCCTCAAAATCTTAACGGCCACCGTAATGTCACTGCCAGTCTGTGTTACAAACCCGTCGGAGACAAAAGGCCGATAGGACTCATCGGGGCCACCAACCATGGCAGATTCTGCATGCCCACCTTGCCACACTCCAGCCTGCTGCCTCCTATCCCTGAGCATTGGGCAGTCCTGTTTCCAGTGGCCTTTTATGAATGAGCACATACTCATCAGCCAATCCCGCAGCCTGGGGGGCAGTTGTAACCTTACGCTCGGTAAGATATGTGGCAACACGACTGGGCAGAGAGTTCTTAAACTGTTCCAAGGCGACCAAATTGCCCAAACTTTCAAAATCATTAACATCAGAAGACATACCACCAACGATTGAAAGTATTTGTCAGCTCCCTCGCAAACTCCATATGAGACTGGTTGAACCTTCATTCCAACATCCTAAAACGCTGGCGATATGCTTCAGGGACCAACTCGTGTGCCTTCAGTACAGCAGCCTTGACTGATACAGCAGCTGCATTATGCCTCCTGAGCTTTTCCTGACAACACACACTGCAACAGCAAAGTTTGCTCAGAGTCTGACCAATTTCTTGCCTGTGCAATCAGCTCAGACTCAGTGTGAAAAACACATCCGGATCCTTCTCGTTAAACTTAGGCCAGAGATGAAAATTACCCACAATATCGGGAGACCGCGACGATGAACTGTTTTCCAAAACATCTCCAGAAAGCTTACCATCTCTGACTAACCCTAACTTTGCATTCTGCAACACTATCTTTTCCTGTTCTATTTTGCACCGCAACCGCTCAATTTCCACTTGCTTATCCAGTTCCAATCTTTGTTTCTCCTTCTCACGAGAAAACTGTCACAAAAGCAATTATTTTTGCTGCTCAAAGGTAAGGTTCCTGACTCAGTCCCTCTTGTTTAGCAACCAGCAGCCCTTTCTCGACTAACTGCATTTTAACCATGGCCTTTACATTTTCCTTAAGCCATTTATCACCAACATCACTTAGATCAATATCATACTCTTCTGCAATCCTGAAGAGCTGATCTCTAGTGCAACGATCCAGAAACCCCTCACATGGAGCATCAACAAAGTCCTCTACCCCTGTAATGATAGACCAGGTCAAAGGCCACAACAGAACAAGACAGGGTTTTCTAGGTCAACTAGTGCGCTAAAAGAGACAATGAAACTAATGTGGAGTTCCCTCTACCTAGACTATCCTATCCTAAACTCATCTGAACCCTAGTCTTCATGCAGATTAGCGGTAGGCTTTTGAAACACTTAAACCAGTAGCCCGGTTAAGCCCCCAGCAAGCTGGTTACTCACCTGAGAGCTCTGGATGTGTCCCCGAGACAACTGCTCTGACTGTACAGCGCAGAAAAATAACAAAACAAAAAAAGCACCCAAACGGACCACGTTGCTTCACCTATCCAGGGATAGTCCACAAAAGTCAAAACTAACACCCTAGAGGACCATGTACTCACTGCTGCTAGTAAAAAAATCTGTGATGGCACTGAGTGTCACTATATTGAGCATGGATGATTTTGGAATACTGGGTAAGTAAACAGCATCCTGTGTAATTTTGATATACATGAGCAGCCCCTTAACATGCACATTTATTCATTTGGCTTTTGTCCAAAAGCAACGTACAGGTGATGTACGATCCAAGACGCAGCGGGTCGAGGCAAAGAGAGCTGCAGCGCTCTGTTCCGCGAGGCTGCAGGAAGTGACATCGTTTTGCTGATTATATACTTGTGCGTTGTCCGTTGGTAGGCGGGTCCGTTCGGAACTGTCCGACTGGATCCCATTAGTGCCGCTTGCAGCGTTGCCGGAGGGCGCGGCGCGATTGTTGGCCCCAAAAAGGCGCTGCTTGCAGCGTTCTTGAAAACCGCTCGTCGACTCCAGGGAAGTGAGGACGAGTTTGGTTGCGACGTTAGCATTTCCAGCAACCAGCAGCAAAAGTGAACGGCAGCCAAAGAGCCTGTGAAGGCCCGCTGGGGAACGACATGCTCGACTCAGTCCGCAGTGCCATGAAGCCCCGCCCCCTCCACTGCTACACAGTTCGCTTTATTCAAAGCTTAGTAACAACAAACATGCCGCGTCTACAAATCGCACCGAATTCAACATGCCACATCCTTGGGTCCCAATCAATACACCCGCTGAGTGTGACGTAGATCGGGTGAGCGGTTCTTGAGACGTTTGAAGGACACACAGACAGAGATTCCTTGATTCATTCTAGCTAAAACTTGTCACAGACCAGTTTATTTGTATACAGGTGTTTCTGAGTGTTCAGCAAAAACTGTCAGAAGCAGTAGACAAATTGTAGGCAACTTTTTATGAAGGGAAGGTGCAACCACTGGCTTTATTAAAGCTGGTAAATAAAAGCTATCAATTATATGTGATTTAACGGAACAACACCTGCAGTCCATACACAATGTCACTTGACAAGACGTCTGACAGCGCTTGATTGACACCTCCATCACTCCCCTGTTAAATGTGTTGCACCAGTTAGGGGCGGGACCAAGCCGTCATCATTCCCATTGGTCCATAGAGTTTTGTGACATCATATTATTCCCATCATAGCTCCACCCAGCTTCTACCGGACCACAGGGCTAATCAACCATGGTGACAGTAAACACCTGTGTACAGCGTCCTTAACATAGATATATATTTTTAAGATATTAAGACAGAGATTCATTATCCATTTGGCAGGATTGAATTTCAATTTTGATGTGAGATATTTGTGAGATATTTGAAATTTCACACATCAGACAGTTGATTCAAAATAAATGTTGCTTTCATTATTCACTATATTCTCAATAAAAATCAATGGTTATAGCGATACAGTATTTATACAAGTCAAACTGTAAACAGTTGTATTAAATTGCTGTTCTAAGTGGTCATATTCTAAGTGGATCTTAAATGAGTTCTGACCCCTCTCACCCTGGACACAAACTGTTCGTGCCCCTCCCATCTGGCAGGAGGCTGAGGTCCATCAGGACCAAGACCTCACGCCACATGAACAGCTTCTTCCCTTCCGCAGTCGGGCTCATTAACAGAGCCCGGGACCCCCACTGACTGTCATCCCCAGGACAAATTCCTACCGGTCACTCCCCTGCATCTCTTCCATCCCTTCTATTACACTCGACACTTTTACACTACACATCTCACTTGTTTATAGTCATGTTATCTGTTCGTTGTTTATAGTACTGTTATCTGTTCGTTGTTTAGTCCTGTTATCTGTTCGTTTGTGCACTTTATTTTATATCTTACTTTATTTTATATCTCTCTGTACATTTTAATATGTTTCTACTTGCACTGATTGTTGTTGATTGTTAAATGTTATGCACCTCCCGTCATGTCAAATTCATTGTATGTTCAACATACCATGGCAATAAACGGTTCTGATTCAGATTCTGATATATTTGGATATATATTGAATTGTTTTTTGTCATTACATTCACTGTAATTATATATAATTAAAGTGCATTTTTAGTTTGTTTTTGTTATTAAAATAAGTCAAGCTCTCCCGTGTTAAAAGTTAAACGAGTCACCGCAGCAGGAAGTCTCTCCAGCGGAGCTCGAGCTTCTCTCGCGCACCACCAGCTTGTCACCAAAGATGGCGATTTGCTGAGTGCTCATGGATACACACATTTCTCGGCTAGTCGTTGTCTCACCAGAAACGCCAACTTTAACAACATTAACTGCTTAGCGAGCGACTATTTCTCCGCTTGAAGCACCTCTGACTCCGCGTCAGTCGCCGCTATCATGCAGATCACTCTTAAAACACTGCAGCAGCAGACTATTCAGATTGAGATAGACCCCGAACAAACGGTGAGTGGCTGTTAGCTAACCTGCTAACTTTTAGCTAACCGTACCAGCTGCGGGACCTATGTTCTAAACTTTATGCGTAGACGTAACAGTTTTATGAGATTTCCAACACGATAGCATTTCACGTTGACACGACGAACGGGTGCCAATTAAGAGCACGTGTTACGAGTTTGGAAACACGCACGAGACGGGTGCTAAACAAGGCGAAACCTCACTAGCAAACGTTAGCCAGTTAGCTAGCCGAGCAGCCCGTTAAACAAAAGTCAACGCGACGCGACAGCAAACGAATTTCCCGTCGTTTCAAGTTAGTGTCGCGGTGACTTTGCTGCTGCTGCTCTTCGGTAACATCTGATGTGAACGAGAATGTAATGCCGCAACTTCTGCGGCGAGCATAGGCTTCCCCACCACGAAATGATAGTCATTGCTAATGCTAACGCGTATGACACTGCTAATTACGATGAGCCTTATTGGTAGCGCACTGAGAAGCTGGCTAAGTTTGTTAGCATGTTCACATATTTTGACATGCAGCCAGCTAGGCCAACATAAAGTGAACGTCACATTGTGCTATTTGAATAGTACTTATGTTACTCATAGTGGATTTTATTCAGATATTTCTCTGTTATCTTATTTACAGTAAGCTGTGTGATACACTGCATGTGAATGAAAACCCTGTTCTCACTCATACTTGTGCAAGTCAGCCATGATGCCTCCCTGTCTGTTGATGACATTGTCATTGGTCCATCTGGACGGTTTGATCAGTAGGTCCTATGACTTGAAGGTCAGAGATCAAAGAGGTGCATCTGCATGTCGATGGTTATTGATTATGATTCCTCTCTTTCTCAGGTGAAGGCCTTAAAAGAGAAGATAGAGGCAGAAAGAGGGAAAGACAACTTTCCTGTATCTGGGCAGAAGCTCATATATGCTGGGAAAATCCTGCAGGATGACACGCCCATTAAAGATTACAACATTGATGAGAAGAACTTTGTGGTGGTGATGGTTTCCAAGGTAAGACCTGAATTGGTTGTAATACTTCCAGATGACATTGGGTTGTATAGTGTGGTTTGTTTTTAACTTTTCTCTATTGTCAGCATTTGTATTATAGCACTTTCTCTTGGCTGATTTTAATGTCAGACATTTTTATACTATTAAAGGCACAATAAGTAGGATTTTCCTATAAAATATTGCATACACTCAAAAAATGATCCCACTCAGTCATCACTTACGACCCACTAGAAGTGTGCTTCGGTGCCTGTATCAGTATTTAGCTGTGGACGTTTCTGGGCGTCCACCTCTATAAAACTATAGCAACCAGGTGCCAAATCATAAGCACGCATCCAAGAGGACACAACGGCGAAAATGCGTAAAAATTGTGAGCCAAGTGGACAAAACGAGCCCCTGGTTGAGCCGGGCAGGAAGGGTTCAGTTTTGAATGTTGTGTTTACACACCACTGGTCTAACAACACCTTCTCTCCAAACCGGCCGAAGGCTAAACCCGCAGCTGCCGCCTCGCCCCCGGCCACGGAAGCCCCCAAGCCCCCCGTGCAGGACTCTGGCTCCACGTCAACAGCTGTCCCGGCCACAACCGCAGCCTCAGCTTCAGCCCCGACCCCGGCAGCTGTCCCCATTCCCTCCGAGGAGGCCAAAGAGGAGCCGAGCGCCGACGCCACGGAACCGCAACCGGCCAGGTAGAGCCGGTGTGAACGTGTTTTTGACATACTGGAGACAGTTCAGAAGTAGTGCTGGGAGAAGTCGATTTCACAAAAATGAATTTCACACATCAGCATTGGACTTATTAGCCCTTAAGTATGCCAATAATGTAGCTGCTCTCAGTGAAAGGTCTGGTTTACAACAGTTAATCTGACTTCCGTGCACAATATTTGCAAGTAAACCCTGTTTTTTTGGGGGGTTTTTGCGCCCTGTTTCCTAAAAGTTATATTGTCTTTATTTCATCAATAAACATTAGTCTAGTAGTTTTAATGATACAGTGACTGTCTCTGTCTCCGAACCCAAGAAAAACAATTCATTTGTCGACCTATATGCTGACGATATGTCACAGCTTTACTAAACTCTTAACATTCATTTTCTCAAACATCTATGACAAGTATTTTCATTTCAACACAGTACTCATCTAAAATGTAGCGTGATATTTATTTACTGGACTAGATGACGATATCTAAATGCAGCTCTGGTCCGGTCTCGTTGTCTGACTTTCCTTCTTTTATGTCTTGCAGCTCCAGCGGCGGGGGTCAGGGCTTGGATGCCTCCTCAGCGCTGGGTAGGTAACGAATGAATCTCTGCTACACTTGCATGACGTGCAGCTGTTAACAGTCTCAATGCTGTCGGTGCTGTTTGCTTAATGTTGGTAAATTGTAGTTTAGACAATTGAGTGATTTTAAATGTGTTAACATCACAGCATTCATTGAGTAAATCTTGGGTTATATTTGTTGTGCCACAAATTGTAACTGCCGTGAGTCGGGGACTTTACAGGCTGCAGTGCAGTACATGCCGTTTCTATATTTAGACTGTGACAAAAGTAAACCGTCCCTTTTTATTGTGGTGCCACAGAGAGCAGTGGGGATTCCCATCGGTCCAATTATAGACCATGTTGTACTTACTCATAGAGAATGTGAAAGGGTAAAAGTCATGCTGATATTTCAGCCCATTTTGTACGTTATAATGTCATATCTATCTATCTATCTAGGATTTTAAATTTGCTCTATATTACAAATTTAGAGCAAATCTCTTGACTCCACATGGCTCTCAAAATGGCAGCGGCTGAGCTGCCATCCATGTAACAGCGCAAACAATAGCAAGAGTGCCGACTGAGCTAGCGGTGTCTTACCCGAATCCCTGTTGAACTTCATTCACGAGGGTGCAAATGTGCAGAGTTAGTAACTTGTGTGTGTTGCGTTTTCAGTGACTGGAGCCGAGTACGAGGCCATGCTCACAGAGATCATGTCGATGGGCTACGAAAGGGAGCGAGTGGTGGCTGCACTACGGGCCAGTTTCAACAACCCCCATAGAGCCGTGGAGTACCTTCTCACTGTGAGTCTGTCTGAAACCTACCTCTGGTTTAACGTCACACAAAGGTACTAATGTTCTATACAGTTAGCTTCTGTGTGCAGCAGTTGTGCCTGCTGCCCATCATGTTATCCACTTGTAATTTAAGATATAAAATGCTAAACTACACCAGACATAGCCTCAGCCCTGCTGTCTCCAGCACTCTCATCTCAGAGGTCTCCCCAACCACCAGCTGCCACTCCTCAGCTTGGTCCAGTTGCTGCTTCTACACCGTCCGGAAAAGTTTTCAAGAAACACAATACACACTGTGTCCTGAATCAGTTGTAGTAAAATCTCTGAGTGAAGAATGTCCTCCACACGGCTGTCAATATGAGCCGGGGCGGCTAGAAGCTAACGGTGCTAACAGCTCAGTGACCAAAGCACACAAAGCTCTGATTTTAACACACAGAGGTTGAGTGAGTTGTAATTATCAGCTACCAGCTGACCTCCATGGCCCTCGCACGATTGTGATCTATCTCTATGTTCTTTGGCACAAGCAGTGTGTTAATGTGTGATTGACTGTTGTGTTGTTGTGTTTCCAGGGTATCCCCAGCAGCCCGGTCCAGGAGAGCAATCCCCCAGCGCAGGCCCCCGCGTCTGGACCCACAGAAGCCCCGTCTCTAGCAGAGGGTGAGGCACACCATCGTACTGTCGGGGTGTTAGTCATAGTGGACTTAAAAACATCCTCCCATATTGTTACATGTGACTGCTGAAGGCTGCATTGACCAATAACTAGAGTTAATAATGGCACAGCCTCACTGGCAGGCAATGACTCATCGTGTGATGAGTCATCCTCTCAGAATGTGTAAGTTGTTGTTGGACTTGTTGGTTTTGTTTCTTCACACTGCAGAGAGGAGTTGTGGCTCATGGTCTCTCTGAGTGGATAAAGGTTGATTAGGACGAGAGCTGATTTGTCGATCAAAAGAGAATTATTATATCAATTAGTTTGTTTTTTAAAGCAGATTAGCCAAATAATTGATGGTTCTAATATAAGATCATTTGCAACCTTTCTCTTCTAAACATTTTTAAATTTAATATATAAAAAAAAAAAAAAAAATTGCAAAATGATGCGTAAGATCTAAATTGTTCTGCGTGTAATTGATTTAGTTTGCTTTGGTCCTCGTGGTTATTCATTTTGCCCTTTTTAAAGGAGAGAACCCACTTGCATTCCTGCGGACCCAGCCCCAGTTTCTGCACATGAGAACGGCCATCCAGCAGAACCCCACTCTGCTACCAGCTCTCCTCCAGCAACTAGGCCGAGAGAATCCTCAGCTTCTACAGGTACCGCAGGCCATGCTCTCACTGAGAGGCTTTCCTTTGATGGATCTCTGGTTCACACGTGTCCGATAATAACCGTCACCTCTCACTTCTCCTCCCCTCCCAGCAAATCAGTCAACATCAGGAGCTGTTCATCCAGATGTTGAACGAGCCAGTGGGAGAGGGGGGAGAGGCGCCCGAAGTTGGGGAGTTGGGGGCAGCAGGGGAGGAGGGCGCACCTGTTAACTACATCCAGGTTACACCTCAGGAGAAGGAAGCCATCGAACGGGTGAATATTGACAATATGTTGTGAATTGTTTCATTAGAAATGAAAGGTTGCAGATCCTGTTGTTTTTAACACAGTTGTTCCCTTTTCGTCACCGCTCTGTGTCTCCAGTTAAAAGCGCTGGGTTTCCCCGAGGCTCTGGTGATCCAGGCCTACTTCGCCTGCGAGAAGAACGAGAACCTGGCCGCCAACTTTCTCCTCAACCAGGGACTGGAAGACGACTGAGCGGCGCTGCCTTCCTGCTCCTCCCTCCTACCCTTCCCCTCTTCAGCTCAGCATATAAAAACAGACTGCACCCCCGATTTTATTGTACAGCTACCAACCTCGGCTCAGGAGGGGAGGAGAGGGGAGAGCCAGCAGGGGGGGGGGGCGGGTGGGGGACGGGGCGGCGGCGGGGTCACACACTTAAAAGTACACGAAGAGGAGGTCGGGGTGTAAACGTGTGGAGGAATGACAAAACCCACGTGAATTCCAATGGAATGTGTGGGCTTTGTCTTGGGGAGATCTATAATTTGATTTTAGACACGCGCTTTGTGACATAAGGGGGGGGGGGGGGATTGCGACAAGGGTGTGTGTGTGTGTGCGTGCGTGTGTGAGTACATGTCCGTGTGCCTGTGCAGATGGATGCGATACAGTCGAGCTGAAAAAGTAATCAATTTAGCATTCTCTTAAGTTTGTTAACGCCGTAGCTGGATCGTATGGAAGCACATTCTCCTCACTGCGACATCATTATCAGTGTGTGTGTGTGTGTGTGTGTGTAACTGCTTGTATGTAAGCCTCATGTACGGACGTCCAAGAGCGGGAATTGGCAGAGACGGACTGGACTGTGCTGCACCTATGTATGTGTCTGACATGATGTTGCTGGGGGGGGGGGGGGGTTCTATCAGTCTGTGTGGAAGGGGGGGGGGGGGGGGGGGGGGGGTTAAAGGAAACTAAACTGACAAAGAAGTATCTGGTTGTTCTGTTCACTTTGTACCACCCTCATCGGTCCTTCATGGTGGCTGCACAGGTGACAGTCCCTACAGAGATGCTGTGCCTGCCTGTTTAGGTTACTCAAATGTGGAACTATTTTTGTCTGTGCCGATAGCTTTTGGTGCTAATTAACACTATCTGTAAAGATCTGCTGTGCCACTTAACATGATTTAAACAAACACAATAGAGGTAGAAACCTGAGCAGACACTGGTTGCCAAGGTGAGGTAGTTTTACAGCCTTATTCAGTAAACTTCTGGTCAACTTTAGTGGTCGGTAGATGTTATTTCTAACACATCTTTTCCCGTTTACCAAATTGCTTTATTTTATCAGGACGGCCCACTCAACGGTATCTCTTTTAGTTTGTTAGCATTCGACCACATGTGGGAAGACAATTTACAAGTTAACCAAAATGATTAAATATCCACACTGAAGTTGTTACGTGTTACGTGCAAATATTTGACGGTAAATCTGTGTGCGCTGCTGGGTGAGGTCTAAACCATCTGCATGGGGTTTGTTTTCAACAGGGTCACGTGATCGAGTCGTCAGGACCATGCAACTTATTCTTTTTCTCTAGGGCAACACATGTTCCAACAGATGCGTTAAGAATAAACAACTTTATGCAGTTATATTGTACTGACATGTCTAGAAAAGCGGTTTTCTTGCCTTGTATCAAACACTTCAGGGAAAGAGATGGGAACCAGGTCCATCTAAATCTAAAACGACTTTTAAAGTACATTTTCTTAACCTGAGGAAAGTGGTCTAAATCTAAACCATTCAATTTGAGTGAATCTAAGTTCTAAAAAAAGCTTAGATTAAATTCTGAATAAAAGAAAATGACAACTGTTTAAATCTCCTGTCACGGTGTGCTGCCCTGCAATATATGGCCAATGATGCCAAACTCGTACATACAAGCAGGGGCGGGGCTGGCAGATTGGCTCATGGATCTGATAGGAAGTAATTCATATTTGTTCAAAAATATAATTGCAAGAAGCACAGAACAACTTCAGAGAGACGTACATCTTCAAAGAGGCGCAGAACGACTTCAAAGAGATGTAAAACGACAAAGACACAGAGTTGGAGTGATGCAAAAATCAGAAAAAAAAGTGCGAAACGTTGAAGCTGCATCGTTGCTTTTCACTTTGTCGTCTTGAGATGTCTTGCTCCTGTAAAGGGGGGGGGGGGTCTCTCACACGCCTGTGTCCCTTGGCTCGTTTTTTGGAGTTACAAATAGCTATTCGTTGATATGGCTGTATAAGAATATTTAAAGTGTATTTGGCACTATTTATTACAAGAACCACGCTACTTTGTCTCTCAATATTTTACTCTTTTACTCAAATGTGCATTGACAAGTTTCTTAACCAGCCCCTGACTGAAAGAGGCCTGTTTTTATCTTGAATATAAATATGGACACTAATGCAGGGAAGCTCATTTTACATTTAAAGGCCACATAAGATAAGGCAAAATAATCCTTCATTAGTCCCGCAGTGGGGACATTTACAGGATCGCGTACCAAGGCTAAACTACACAGAACGGCCAGTGAGAAGACATTGTTCAGGGATTTGCAGCTCATATCCGACTCAGTAAACCCTCTTATGAAGCTTATTATGGTAAATGCAAAGATTCTCATCTCAATGTGGGACCATGAACAGACATCTAAAAGAAAAACCTAAATGTCTTCAGTCTCATTCTGTCTGTGAAGGTCATTTCTGTGCTGCTCTACAGCATCAACGTGAGCTACGACTCTGCTGCGCTACAGTCAATATCATGAAATGTCTTTTAGGCCTTTCACTCTTTGTTTTGTAGATTCAGACTGTCAGTAAGATGCAAGATGATGCTAATGTGGCACAAATACTCACTGGGTCAACAGGAGCCCTCTAGTGGGGTAATCCAGCCCTGCTATTCCAGCATGCAGTGACCACTAACACCTTTATACCTGCTTGGGTTTCAGTTTACCTCATCTGGACCAGCTGCTGAGAACACGACACGTCCACGCATAAGGGCCAAAATCCATCAACACATACATAAAATGAAAAGAATTTGTACAATCAAATCAGAAGACCTAGATAATACATTTAAATACATGATAGACAGCATTTGTGAATGAGAATTTGTGACAAAATTTTAATCCAATTTCCAATCCACCATGTAACTGTGTAACTGGTTCTTATTGGCTATCTGATGTAGCTAGTGTACACCCGTGTGCTCACCTTTGAAGCCGTAAAGTTGTCAGTGACTGATTGTGCCACATAAATGAAAAGAGTGATACTTCTCCTCCGTCGTGGTCCACTGTGTTCACCTTGACCCTGAACCAAAACAACGAGCTAAAGGACGCTAAAACGCTCTGTAGCGCTGGTGCTAACTGAACTCAGGGGTTTATCACTAACCGACCCCTTTCATATTAGACACGTCCTAGTCATTTGACCCAATGTACATATAAAAATATGAATTAATGCAGCTTTAAAATGAATTTCTCCACCTATAAGCAGAGCTGCTACTTATCGTGGCGACGGCTGAGCCGGCAGCTAGAGGCTAACGGTGCGCTAACTGTGTAAGAAAATGCAAACAGTTGTGTGAACAGTGTTTACCTGAGGGGGGGGGGGGACTGGAGGGCAGGTGTGATGTTTCTGCGACCACGCCATCGGTCGGTTAGGAGTTATCAGCTGTAACCGCGTGTGAGCCAACAAGTGTTCACATGCTTTAAAAGGCCGATAATAGTTGTTTGCTGCTATATTAATGCTCCGAATGTCGTATATTGCACCTGTAATCCAGCAATTGAGGTAAACAATTGCTAAAATCATAACTCAGCACAAGCCACATATAAAAGAGGCATCTATTCCCTTATTAAATAACATTGTTTCATTATTAGCAGTCTTAGATTTGACTTTTAGTAATATGCACACATTTACAAAAATAGTCCCAAATTGCTCTAGATTGTCATCCATTTCATTTGAAATTAATAATGATCTCATATTAATAAGAAGGAAAACGAACATGTGTGATGCTGACAATTGCAACCTGCGATAAACAGATCCAGGATACTGAACCTCCTTTCGCCTGACACACAGTTCCTCAGATAGAACAAAGACACAGAACAATCCTGTCCAAGTAGAGAACTACTGTACATGAAGTAGTTAAAACCAGCTGCTCACAGAGATACATATATGATAATATAATCAGTGACGGGACATACTTTTACTTGTAATATCGTAAGTGTCTTTTTAAAATGCAGGACTTATCCTAGTACTTGTTTTACCTCAAGTATTTTTGTACCTATAAGTAAAGGCTCTTGTTCCATCACTGCCCCTGGAGCACGGCCATGTTTGAGACACAGCTGCTTGTCCACCACTGAAACCACACGGTAATAATCACAGGCGAGAGGGGCGGGATACAGCCAAGAACATCCTTTTATTCAATCAAGTAAAGGTGTTGCTCTTTTCAAACTGTTTTTTTTCTCTTTATTATTATTATGGAAAAGAAACTGTAATTAACACATGCATTTCACCATGGGCTCTGGGGGGGTGTGTCTGATGGAGGAGGAGGAGGAAGAGGAGGAGGAGGAGGAGCACTCGTAGCGGATAGGGGCCGAGGCTGGCCAGAAGAGCTCGGTCTACACTAAACACGGCCCAGCATCCTACAAAACGTGTTCAAAACTAACGAAGGAAATTTAAAACATAAAATTTTAAAATAAATCGCCGGACGGTTCGGCCACAAGGTCTGACTGGGCTATTTGAAAGGTGCAGGGGCAGAAACATAGACACCCACCCTCATCAAACAAACACACACACACACACACACACACACACACACACACACACACACACACACACACACACACACACACACTGCCCCGTGCAACCCGTTCATCTCTGCTATGGCTTCTCAAACTGTGGCGCTTTCTCTTGTCAAAGGCTTGATTGATAATACTGCTGCTGGCTTCATTTGCATGATGAATACAAATAATAATAATAAAAAAAGTTGCATATATATATAATTTGTTTTCTTTTCTTCGCAGGACAAAAAGGAATCTGTAAATTGATTTTGCTGGTGGAATATCCCCGGCGCTTTTCTCTAGAAGTCACCAACGAGGGTTTTTTTTCTTTTTCGTACGGCTTTTTGGAACCGCGTCGCTTTGGTCAATCAAACGCTGCGGTTCAGGAGAATGGCGGCGGGTCGATGCGTGGCGTCTCTCGTGATTGTGCTAAATGTGAGCCCTTCAGTCTGCGTGCTGTGGAACCGGTCCGCTTATAAGGTGCTTCAAGTCCTTAAACAAATTTAATTAAAATAAAACAAATAGCTGGTCACATTCAACCACTAGAAAGGTGCATAATTGAAGGTCTCAACGTAGTAATGACAAAAAAAATCCAAATTCAATTATATAAAAAAAAAAATTGATAGAAACAAGGATGACGAACAAACCTGCCTATACTAGCAATACTACTGGTCGTCTCTCTCGCGTACGGCCGAACCCAAGCGTTCCCATCAGTGCTCTCCTCCCTCCACCGTGAGGCTGATGTGTCACTGACCGCTGCCGGAGGGGGGAACTATTTCTTTGCTCTGACCCCCCCCCGTCCTCAGCACAGCCCAGAGCCCCGTGGTGTAACTTGTTCACTTACATTAGCTGTTGAATGGAGAAGCTGAAGAAGATGGGTATGGTAATACAATGTGAAAGCGTACAGACAAGAATAACATGTGAGCTAACTGCATTCTGCTCAGACAAAAAACAAAAAAACAACAAAAAAAAATCTTTGCGTACTTTTTTTTTTTTTTTTTTTAAACCCCGCCGTTCAGAGAAAGGGAGAAAAGGAAGGAGGGGAGGGGGGGGGGAGGGTTACGCGGCTACAGACTACTCCAGTGTCCGAGATAGACAGAAGACAAGATACGGAGGAAGAGAAGCAAGACAGAAAATATCTTTTTTTTAATGCTTTTTTTATGCTTTTCTTAATTATTCAACAATAAAAAGAGGAACTAAATCACACCAATGTCCTTTAGTACTATGTATACTGCTCGTAAAAAGCTCCAAGAAGAGGAAGAGAAAGATATAGAAGTATGAAGGAGGGGGACGTTTTTGTGTTTTTTCTGTGTTTTTTTTGTTTCTTTCGAGATGGGCACTCAGGATTACGAGATGGAATCTGTGAACAAAAGGCACTTTTTAGGGACAACCTTTAAGATGCTCTGAGTCTATAACACTACGTCACCAAACATATATTTATAATCATTTACAGTGGGAGATTCGGTGGGGGGTAAAGGGGGAGGGGGAAGGGAAGGGGGGGTTCACTTGAATCGATGACGGAGCCCCTCTGACCGGACAGAGGCCTCTTATTCCCTCTCCCTGAGCCAAAACACCAAACACCAAATCGCACCAGGTATCATCGTTCATGCCCCCGTTATCTAGATCCAGAACTGTGCATCTCCCAAATCGTCTGTGTCCCACACAAGGACTACTTGTGTGGGACACAATATTTTTGTTTTGTCCCTACGACTGTTCCTCTGCTATGGTGTAAAGGTTGGGGGGGGGGGGGGGGGGGGGGGCTTTTTCAGAACAATAAACCTCTCCCCCCTCGGTAAATACAAAAAAAGAGAGAAATAGAATAATGCATGTTTTCCTAAAATTTGCTTTCATGATAACACTTAATTTTTCGTTTATTACTATTTATGTATAATAGATTGAATGTACTTTATTCTTTACGAAAGCACCAGGTTTTCATAGTGATATATATTTTACGAGTTGCAAAATTCTTCCTTC
Source organism: Pholis gunnellus (assembly GCF_910591455.1). NCBI lineage: Eukaryota > Metazoa > Chordata > Actinopteri > Perciformes > Pholidae > Pholis > Pholis gunnellus. Next base: position 3,857,729 of record NC_136544.1, on the reverse strand, counting down.
AGCCCTCCCACATTTTGAAAACAAAATCAATAGAAATGAATCTTTTTTTTCTTTAAAAAAAAGAAAAGAAAAGAAAAGTGATAAACAAAAGAAGAAGAAGAAGAAGAAAAGAAAAACAAAAAACAACAACAAAAGGAAATTAAAAAAAACAATTTCCCCAAACTTACTTACAAAGACTGGGATATTTTTCTCGCCGCCCTCGTATTTAGAGTCCCGAGCATGTGGACTTGAAAAAAAAACAACCTTAGAGGGTTTTTCCCTCTTTTCTCGTGACACCCTCACAACAATCGCTAACAAACAAACACAATTCCTCTACCAAGGCATTGCACATGGCTCAATCGACATACATCATTTAGGTTCAAGAACAATACTTCCCATCAAAACAAGAAAGAAAACAACAAAACCTAATCTTTTTTTTATTATCATCCTCAACTACATTATCATCACCGTCTATCTATCTATTGTTGTTTGCCGTGGATTCGCTTTGACGTCTTTTAAAGTGGGTTTAGAGTCTTCTACTTTAGCTCTAATCGGCGGTATTTTGAGATGCATCCTATGACTGCGCGATGTATGCCATGCTTCAAAAAATAACTAGACTGCCACAGAGCTTATCTTGCAAATAAAACAAAAAAATGTATATATCTATAAATATATATGTGTATTATATATAAAGATGCTTGCGATTATCTAGTGAGCTGTCGCCGTTTCTTTTTTTTTCTTTTTCTCCCCTCTCCTGACATACATTTTTTTTCACCATTCGCTATAGCTTATATGTGAGAAAAAAGAACCTGAATTCATGTTTGACAAATTGCATAATGGGAATACAGAGGCACTTCCATAGATTAGAAAAAGAAATCGCTTCAGCCGCCGTTGACGCCCTTACTCAGCAGAGCTGGTTCTCTCTCTACGAAGCCGGTGAGACGGCCGGTTCGCCGTTTCGGTTGGCCGACTATGTCGTGTTTCCCTGCAGTGAAGAACGTGGCCAGGCAGTCCAGTTATTTTGTGAGGTCGGATGGATGATTTTGAACTTTAGACGGGTAAGAATCAGTGGGAGTATGTGCGGGCTGATGGTGTAAAAACGATTGAAAGCTTAAAGGCCTCCTCAGATTGTCTCTTTCTTTTTGTTTGTTTGTTTTTTAAGACTTCCCTTTGAATTCAGTGGGGGGGGGGGGGACGACGACGTAATAGTGGTCGGTGAGTTTAAGATGCGGCGATCTGTGCTCTGCGGGTGCGATTCCATCCCAATGATACGTCCACCGATTTGAACACTTAAGTGGTGGTCAATCTAATTCTTATGACAAACTCACACGGTTGGCTGGTATGATTGTTTTAGTGCAGATTTTGATCATCAAGGGCTCATCGATTCACAATAGTAAAGGGGGGATTGCTGGTGTGTGTGTGTGTGTGTGTTGGGGGCATTACCATAGCAACCGATATCCTGATCCTGTGCACCGAAAAACAAAAACAACAAAAAGTGGGGCACATGGGTGATCCTCCTACTGCCGGCCTTAGAGGCCCCCTCGTTCCGCAAACAGCCAGATATGTCACATATTCATTTTGCTCCACAGTGTGGCTCCCTCTGCTCTTGGAGCAGTTTAGGGAGACTCTGGGTCCCGTCTTCAGCAACCTTCCCCTCCTTGCTTCTGTTTTTTTTAAAACTTTTTCCATCACTCATATATCACCACCAGCGGCTGCACCTGGGCCAAATAGTAGATGGGGCTAGTGGGGCTTTGTTTCCTGTTAGCTTCCTGTTGACCTGTACGGTTCAGCAGGTACGTTCCCCAGAAAATAAGCTTCCTGTGATTGTCAAAATCCAGCATTGTGTGGTCCTCCAAGTACAGTAGGTGGCAAATTGGTTAATCTGGCACTGAGAACAAAAGAACCAGTTTGACACGGTGGAAAACACGCTTCTTCCGTTATTTTTAATTTTTTTTTTGCCGAGAGTTAGACAAGAAGATCGACACCACTCACACCTGTCCATTAAAGGTGAAGCTATCGGAAGCAGCCGGTTAGCTTAGCACAAAGACTGGAAAGTGGCTGGGGGTTTTTTTCAACGCAAAGGGCTCCAGCACAAGTTTCGACCCTTTATGCTAAGCTAAGCTAAGCGGCTGCTTGCAGTAACGTCATATTTCATGCACATACTTGTGAGTGGTATCGATCATCTCG